>NC_083775.1:29932535-30232535 GCF_963514075.1 Conger conger
GACAGCAGGATAGAAGTCGGGGAGAGGCTAATGATAAAGCCGGGAGGTGGCAGGAGTCAGAGAAGGGGGGGGGGGGGGGGCATGGATAGAGGGAGGAAAAGGGGAAAGAGGGATCGAGGGAAGAGACGTACGTTGCTGATTTGGCCCTGCGTCTTCCTGAGTCTCAGCATTTCCGGAGTGTCGACCACAGTGCTGACCTTCCCTTTACTCTTCTCAAACTCCTCTTTATACAGCACCTGCAACATACACACAGACACAGACAAGAATCACTACACAGTTGCTGGAATCCCCTGTGAAAACACTGAAAACATTGACATCTTTTAAGAGGCAGCCCTCTCAGTCGAGCATTCCGTGTCTGAAGTCAGAGTTAGCCTGTGGAGGTCCTACAGACCAGATCTGGGTCAAATACGTAATTGTTTTGGATATTTTTCTGTGCTCGACCTGATGCAGTTGAACCAACCAATAGGACCAAAAGGCACAGTTTGCACGTTTTTAGAGTATTTCATAGGTTCCAATGCACCAAATAAGCTCAGTAAAGCGTAGAAAAGCACTTGAACCCAAAACCATTATGCATTTGACCCAGGTCTGGTGCAGACAGAGCTGTGACCGTCATCCTGAGACAGGACCCAAGTGAGTGTCCATCCGTCCGTCCGTCTTGTCTGTCTCCATCTGCGACAGTAAAGCTGAAAGCCACTTCCTGTGTGCGGAGAGAGAGCATGCTGGGTACATAGGATGCACGGTATGGTGTCATTTTCACAAGGTTCCCACAGAACTGTTTTTTTATTTTCCATTACTCATTATGGAAGAAACTCAAGGATTTATTTTCGGGGCAAAGGTCCGAGCTAATTCGGGACGTGAGGACGCGCGTTCTCGAAGCGGCGCTTGCGAAACGTTTTCTGTCGGAGCCACACACCTCCCGTCTCTGGCGACCGTGGTTTTAGTGACGGGCGTGGCCCTTTCGCCTCTCCGCGAGTGGCGTCAAGCCAACAAGCGAGGATGAAATACGGCCTCTTTTTTTACTCAGCTTGTTCACGCGCGCTTTCCGAGGTCAACGGGACATGGCCAGTTTCCATGACTTCCCTGGAAGAAAATATACTCATGTGCTTTCAAGCACCGTGGGAACCCTGGACATAATATTTTCGGCACATCACCATTTTTCACTATGGCTACCGCTGCCCCAACAGTGCCTGATGTAGTCTCCATATCCTGTAATATATAGTCACTGCTTCCTGTGACTCCACTCTCCACTTCCTCAGACACTGTATCCGTGGCCGCATTCAGATCCGAATTGTACGCTTTCATCCCGACGATCCTTTCCCTTGCTTCATGGGGGGAATCCCCAAAATGCCAGGATGAAATACGGAGGCCACGCCAAGTTGGGTTTGGTTCCAAAAGATAAAAAGGGGGCGGAGCAATTATATTCCCTCGCTCCCTCGTTTGCTTCCGGCAAAACCAGTCTCCACTTCCTGTGACACTGCCTCCGCTTCCTGTTCCACTAAAGGCCAGGCTAGGGCCCAGAGATCGCCCCCCGCTGGCAGTAACCAGATAAATGATTAACGAGGAAACCCCACAGGAGCTGCCAGGCCGTCTGTGCGCTACATCGACGCGCCCGGCTTTGCCAGTAATGCCCCGGGCGGCCACCTGTCCACGATTGGCTGCGTCTTTCCAATAAGCCCTCCCACTGACCGACTGCCACCGTCCCAGAAACGTCACCCCGATCTGCCAGCCCAGCTCCTGACTGGCCTCCCAAGAGGTACTGTAGACCTGTACGTCAGGAACAAGGCTAAATGTAAACCACAGAACTGCACTCCATCCCAAACACAGCTGCACCAGGTACAATCTCAAGAGATAACGGGGTAGTGTGTGGGAGGGTGTAAAATGCAGGCGTGTAATCAGGGTGCACAGTGATTGTGTGTTATGAGGGGGTTGGTGATGTTGCGTTATTAGGGTGTTGGTGATTGTGTGTTATTAGGGTGTTGGTGATTGTGTGTTATTAGGGTGTTGGTGATTGTGTGTTATGAGGGGGTTGGTGATGTTGCGTTATTAGGGTGTTGGTGATTGTGTGTTATGAGGGGGTTGGTGATTGTGTGTTATGAGGGGGTTGGTGATGTTGCGTTATTAGGGTGTTGGTGATGTTGCGTTATTAGGGGGTTGGTGACGGTGTGTTAAGATGGTGTTGGTGATGGTGTGTAATGGGTGTTGATACGAGTGTGACATGGGTATTTGCGAGTTTGTGATAGTGTCCGCTCGTTGTTTGTAGTCCCCAGCGCTGGCAGTAATCCTCTGTAACCCCGTTAGAAAACAAAATCAAACCCCGATCTAATCCGGATTTCCCCAGTAATCACTGCCCGCTGCCCCTAATCCACCCCGACGCTCCGAAGAGGGGTATCCGCACATCAGAAAGAAACCAACCGCTGACACACATCCTCTAAGGAGCCTGGAGCAAAATTACACCCTGTACACGAGCGAAGGAATGAAGACGATTGGATGAACTACGCCAAAAACGCCAGAATGCAAATCTCATCCCATCACCGTAACGCCCAGACGAAGAACATTGACCAAATAACACCACAAGCAAAATTCACGATTAAATTACAACCTGTGATGTGCAAAGCACAAGACACTTCGAGAACACCTTACTTGAACCCCTCGCCATAAGGCTGACGCAACCCTGTCATACACGACATAAGAGCTGTCATACACATGACTTAAGAGCTGTCATAACAGATGTCAGTTGATGTCAAAAAGCATAAACCATTATAAACAAACTCAAAAATTATATATACAGACTAAAAAGGGTCCAAAAGGCACCTGGTCTCTGAAGAGCAATGACAACTATAGAAATGATGGTTTACCCCCCCATTGTTTCCCAGCAAAGCTGAGCCAATTGTTGCCCCCGGGCGTAGCGGGTAGTGGGTGAACCGAGACTCAGACACCCTGTCACAGGGCTGACGTTGTTGCTCAGAACGACCCCCAGCCTTTACGCCCTGAGCCACACGGAGGCCCGACAGATGGTGTTTTTTTCCACCGCTGGCCGTTTAACCTTTTCGGCCCAGCGCGGAGAACCGGTCTGCGATATCATCACGATGGGCAGAATATAATCAGGGGTATTAGAGGTTTTCATACGCGCTTGGGAGATTAGCTTAGCCGCATGCTAACGGGGGCTGACTGCAGTGTAGATGTGACCGAGCCATTGCCGAGCGTTTGTGCTTCTCATTAATAACGGGGTCTGGTGTGTGACTCACACGCGTGTGCGACGCTCATTTCAAAGGCGTGTCGTTGCTCTGTGCCGTGCACACGAGAGCCCGTGTGTTTTTGCGTGTGGTTACGCGCATGCAGTATGTAAATCCGCTTGTTTGGGTGGGGGGTGGGGTTGCAGTGCATTTTTGCCATCCCTGCACCGTTTCACCATTGCCGTGTTGCTAGGGGAACCTTATCGCCATAGCAGCAGCGCAGAGTTCTGTCACACCCCATTACCAGACTCCGCAACATGACGGGGAGAGACCGGTGTGAGCGGGTGTGGGTGTGTGTGTGTGTGTGTGTGTGTGTGTGAGAGACAGAGAGAAAAATGCGAGGAATGCTAATAGAGGGAATGAGAGAAATGAGTGGTTATGAGACAGGAAGTCTTCATGCGAGAGATGGCAGGAAAAGATGAATGAAGACAGGACGTGATCAGGGGAGGGGAGGGGAGGGGGGAGAGAGAGAGAGAGAAAGAGAGAACAAGGGGGAGGGGGAGGTCAGAGGAAAGGGAAGACTCGAAGAGAGGAGGTGAACTCAACATGAGAAGATGAGTAGAGTGAGAGAGTGGGTAGGTGAGTGAGAGAGTGAGTGGGTGAGCAAGTGACTGGGTGAGAGGGAGAGAGAGAGAGAGAGAGAGAGAGAGAGAGAGAAAGAGCAAGTGTAATCAAGCATCAAGTGTAACACACAGCATAACCAAGCCACACAGACATCAGCAGAAGCAGAACAGGTTTTGCCGCAAATAAACCTCAAGGCTGAACTGAAGTACGGACAGATGCAGCTCAGCCCGGGGAGGGGAATCTGAGGCCTGCTGTCAGAACGAGCATGCCTGCATGTGCAAACCAGAGGAACAGGAAGTGACAGGAAGTGGGAGCAGTGGTAGAGTTCATGGGCTTTGCGGGACACCGTCCCGGTACTACAAATCAAACGCATCCTCCTTTCCTCCACTCAACTCCTCTCCTCCCCAACCCCCAGAGAAAAGGAGGATACTTTTTTTTGGAGTATTGGGATACACCTGTGCCACCAAAGAAGAGGAAGTGGTTTTTGCCGGCAGAGGAAGAAGGTGCCACGGTGCAGGAAGCGGGTGCACAGGAAGTGTTGGCAGCGCAGGAAGTGGGTGTTGTCGCCGTGGGGAGAGTACAGGAAGTGGCCGTTGGTTTTACCTGGCTCTGTATTTGGCTCTGTTTTTTGAGTCGGAGGTTCTCGGGCGTGTCGACCACGCTGGTGAAGGTACTCGTGGGGTAGTGTCTGTAACACAGAGAGAGAAGATAGCACCGCACATTATAATACACACATATGTTTGCACGCTGAGTTACACACACACACACACACACACACACACACACACACACACACACACACACACACACACACACACACACACACACACACACACACACACACACACACACACACACACACACACACACACTCCTATCCACACACATACACATGCATTCACACACACACACACAGCCCAAATAGCAAACAGGCAAATGGGATCTGTTGGCCATGTGTGAGCAGGGCATGTGTGTGTGGAAAGTTCTGGAAGTGAGATCAGAGCGATGGCAGGGGAGCTCTGTCCGGGTCGCACAAAGGTCATCACATGACCGCCTTCGACCTTCAGCACATGCACATGGTCACGGGTGATGGATCGACGCACACCTGGGCCAAACGGTACGAGACAATGAGCTGTTCTCTCTCCTGGACCGGGCTCTCAAACAGCCGGCCGCAAGCTGCAAGAAGCGGAAATGGCCTGGACTAAACAGTCCCTCAGTACCACACACAATTCTGCACTAGAGACCTCCTCTTAATACCTCTCACTCTCTCTCTCACTCTCTCTCTCAAAGACGACTCCGAGAGAGGTTGTGTGGTGGACTCCAGATGTCGTCTCAGTTCACAGGGCCGGAATACGCCACGTTGCCCACCAGCCACAGCAACGCGCAACATCCTGATGTTTCTTCATTTTTACTTCAGCCGCCTGTTTAAACCCGGGTCAGTCACCTGTGTACTGGTCAGAGCTCCAGAGATCCAAATGCACCCTCGTCGTTCAGTCTAGGTGCGGTTACCGTTTTAGTCATAGCACCTGACAGTTCACTCACTCACTCACTCACTCACTCACTCACTCACTCACTCACTCACTCACTCACTCACTCACTCACTCACTCACTCACTCACTCACTCACTCACTCACTCACTCACTCACTCACTCACTCACTCACTCACTCACTCACTCACTCACTCACTCACTCACTCACTCACTCACTCACTCACTCACTCACTCACATACATACATACATACATACATACATACATACATACATACATACATACATACATACACACATACATACACACATACATACACACATACATACACACATACATACAAACACACCTGACAGAACACAGCTTCGCTCCCAAGACTGTCTCAGCAGTAAGGCCACAACATAGCCGGCACATGATTTACCTCATAACAACACAGAAGCCACAAAAAAGGCATTCCCATCCTTGGAAAAACACCAGTTGAACAAAAGGAAGTGTTTTATCTTCGATTACTCACTTACCCACACAAAAACAGGCCTGTGTGAGACAGCTACGGCTATAGCGGGCTCCAGACTTTGGTAAATGGCTCTCAGTGCATTAACCAGCCTTTCTGCACAGTCCCAGTAGGAAATAAGAGCTCCATTCTGTTTCACTGAGAGAACAGTTCTGTCACGAACCTAATGGACTGCCTCAATGGACTTATTGACCACAGAGCCAGAGACTAAACTTCATTTGTCCGTTCTGAGAGCCCATTCCTGGAAGGGGCGGAGCCCGGTCGGGGCTTCGCGACGTGTCCAAGGTGTTGACGCGGTTACTCGCGCGGCTGGGAAACCTACACAGCACGCGCACGCCATACACACGCCTCGAATGTAGCTCACCATTCACCGTGTGTACAGAGACAACGCATCACAACAGAGCGCAGAGCAGTGGTCCTCACTCCTGGTCCTGGAGAGCCGCAGGGTGTGCTGGGGTCCTCACTCCTGGTCCTGGAGAGCCGCAGGGTGTGCTGGGGTCCTCACCCCTGGTCCTGGAGAGCCGCAGGGTGTGCTGGCTTTTGTTGTTGTTCAGCAGTTAATTGATCAGTTAAAGCAGTTGATTACACAGTTAACTCTCCTCACCTGGTTTCTTGGGTCTGAATTGGTTGCTGATATTCAGGCAAAAACTAAATCCAGCACACCATGCGGCTCTCCAGGACCAGGAGTGAGGAGCACTGATGAGGAGCAGGGGTGCAGAACTCCAGTCCACGAGGGCCGGTCTGCGTACAGGTTTTTGTTCCAACCAATTGCCTTGTTTTTCATTTGCTGACAGCTCGATAAATCACCCTGGTTCAAGCTTGCACTTGAGCACAGTAAAATCACTAGGATACACTTCCAGTCTGCAGCTGTAGCCAGTACTCATACACATGTCAGATAAGATAAAATTGAGCCAATTAAATAATTAAGACCAGAAGTTGGCAGAAAATCTTGAAACGGATCGGCCCTTGTTGTGCACCCCTGATGTAGAGCCTCGCCTCACGCACACAAACACTCACAGACACACTCACAGACACAGACGCAGATGCAGACGCAAACGCACACACTAGAGTAGCTGTTGCTTTGGGAACTCAACTTGCAATTCAGACTCCAAGATGGGGCACTGCCACCTGTACCCCATAGCAAAGTACAAAACAAAGTATTTACAAATAGTTAAAGTAAAAAACAAAAAAACCTAAAAAAAACCCAGCTGCATAAATGGATTACTCACAAAATTGTAAACAGGAAGCAGTGCAAGACACACTGAATTACTGCTAGACGTCTAAATGTAATCTAATGCATTACACACATAGGGCACGCACAGCACTGGGAGGCAAGGCATCCCTCACGAGCCCTTCAGTTAAACTCATTTCAGCGATTACAATTCCAGCCCTGCCCGCTTCAGATGCACACGGTACACACAGCCAGTATTCCAGCCAACCGGCTCATTAATCCCTGCGTCTGTGGGCGACACTTTAGAGTGCTCCACAGCAAGTCACTGAGCGCGAGTTATAGCACTATATCTCTAACCAGCGTAGACTACAACATACTGTCAGCACCAATTGAATGTTTGTATTTTAAGTGGGTATACTTCTTAACCTCATCCATTTAACACTTAGTGTCTTATTTGTAATCTTTTTCCTTTCTGTTTATATAAAGAAAAAAAGCCTAACTAGGGACAGGAGTTGGAAACTAGCAATAGCGATAATCTCTGGGTGTAGAACATCAGCTACATGACCCTGGTGTAAACTGGCAGTAATGATGCTATGTCTCTTGGCATTGTCCCTACTCAAGTAAACATTAAATAAAATACAAAAGTAAAAAAATGTAAGCAGTGTGCATTAAAGCATTATACCAACTTCACCAGTGTGGGTTATAACATTGTATCACTGCAGCCAGTGGGTGATACAGCCAGGGGGGCCCAAGATGATTCCAAGGACCCAAACTGACAGGGGCTGTAGTTGTGCAGGGATTAGGTGGCCTGGGGCGGAGGGGTCCAATCGATGTAAGATCTTCTCATGGGGAGCGAAATCCCTGGCGGTTCCCCAGGCTGGGTACAGCATTTTTTGTCTGTAAGCGTTATGCAGAACAACATTCTTCACCTGCAGCCTGCAGCTCCATCCAGATGCCTCTACAGCGCAGGCAACAGGAAACATCATCTCCATTAGCTTGATTTATGAAAGCCGGGCTGTGTAAATATACTTCCTGGGCTGCGAACTGGAAGGAGCCAACTGGTGGCCATGACAGGGAACGCTCTATGTGTGAATAATAAACGAATAAACTAAGGAAGGAAATGTGACCTGTCCTCGTTTGCCTGCTTCGGCGAAGGGTACAACAACCCACCCTTTGAGGAAGCCATATGTGATTGGACTGCAAGTCCCACAATGCTTTGCTTCCGACAAGCAACTGCAACGGTGACAGAAAAAGCAGCTTTCAACATTCCTCTTGAAGGAAGCTGCTGAAAAAAGACTGCAGTGAACGAGGATGTTAGGATTCATACGGAAAATCCATCGTTCCCGTTTAGACATCCTCACCCCTCCTTCCCTGCCATGTTTCCGCGTAGCGTGCTCAAAACGAATCAAGGAAAGGGAACAGGGAAATAGGTAACCCTTTGAAAAGCAGGTTTTTTGGAAACAACAACTTCCACAACCTTTCCTAGAAAGTTTGAAAAACAAGGAGCTGGGATGTGTCCAATTTTCCCCCCAGAAAATCTTTATAGCAGATGTAACCTTGTGAGCACTCAACACGCACGCACACGTACACACACACGTACACACACACGTACACACACACGTACACACACACGTACACACACACACACACACACACACACACACACACAGTGCGTGACAGCACAGTACAGGCAGACTAAAGGCTCATTTATGCTTCAGCGACAATGTGTCGTGTGACATGTCTGCAGACAGAAATAATACAAATTCAACACGTTTGATATCGAGCCAACACTCAACACTGAGCATCGACGATGGGTGTCCTGTCTCTGCAGATTTTTACAAGGTCGCAGATGCCTGTCTGAAGTGTCACATAGCCATGATTGGCTAACTGAAACAAAGAAGAAAGGTTGCCATGAAAAGGATGGGCTTACAACGAGGCTACGTGTTCTTATGAATGAAGATGTTTTGCCTACATGGCTAGCCAGCAAAATGAAAGAGCAGCAGGTTGCTACAGTAACTTAGACGTGCCGCTAGCTCTGCCTTAGCCGTGCCGCTAGCTCTGCCTTAGCCACGCCGCTAGCTCTGCCTTAGCCACGCCGCTAGCTCTGCCTTAGCCACGCCGCTAGCTCTGCCTTAGCCACGCCGCTAGCTCTGCCTTAGCCACGCCGCTAGCTCTGCCTTAGTGTGACAGCCCAGCACAGCCCCGGCAGACTGAATGCAAAAGCACAGGTTGTGTAGACTCTTCTAACCTCAAGTCGACGCTCTAACTGCACTGTATGAGAGACGGGCGCCAGGGAGGCTGCCGGCACCCAATCACCATATCACCATATCACTGATCTATGCAAATGAAAGCCTGGAGGTGCCTGTCACACCTAGGAAAAGAAGGGGCACGGAAAGAGCCGCTCTAATGCAGTTTCCACAAAAGCCTTCTCTGAGGGATGGCAGGACAGGAAACTGTGGCTCACACCGCCACCCGAGGCAAAACACAAGAGGCACAACTGGGTATTTGGTGCTGCTATACTCGGTCGCAAATGCCATAGCTGAGAAATGAGAACTTTTTTTTTTTTTAAACTGAATTTTTATTGATCATTTTCTTCTCATCCTTTTACAGCAGTAGTGTTAGGGGTTACATATCAAACAATTAAAATAATATCACAGTTTAATTTATCCAACATTTCTGGTGGTATCATCTTGTTGGGTTCGATATTCAGTCCATTTTATCAATTTTTCGTTAAATGAGTCCTCTTGCAACCTTAAAGTATGGGTTAGTTTCTCCATCTTATACAGTTCCCCAACAATGCCCAGCCACTGCTCCTGGGCTGGAGCGTCCACTTTATACCATGACCTTGTAACTGCCTTCTTACTGGCTGCCAATAATATTTTAACTAGATACACATCTTCTCTTTGTACATTGTCCTGTGTCAAATTCCCTAAGTACAACACAATGCATGTCTTAGGTATTTCATATCCTAGTATCTTGTTCAGCATTACCCATACATTATCCCAGTATTTTTCCATCTTTTGACAGCTCCAAAATACATGTGCATGGTCTACATCCATATATCCACATAACCTCCAGCATGGTTGTTGAGCAGCTACAAGTGTTCCCCTAATTCTTGGTGTTATAAAGAATCTGACTATATTCTTCCAGCATAATTCTCTCCATACCCTGCCACTAGTAGCTGTACACTGTACTTTGCATATATTTTGCCATTCTTCATTGTTCAATTCTACTTTCAAATCTTTTTCCCATTTTTCTTTAATATATAAAGTTGAGGTTCCTCTCGATGACATCAGACCCTGATAAAGAGCTGAGATTACTCTGCATGTTTTCTTTTCATAGGCTTTTATCAGTATCCCAATTACTTCACTTGTTGAAGCCGTTTTTATATCTTTCTCATAGTAATCCCTCACCTGTAAGTAATCCTGCCTCTCCAGGCCATATTTCTCCTTCAAATTTTGAAAACTCTGCATCTCCCCATTCTCAACCATTGTACATACTGCTGTAATACCTTTGTGTATCCATCGTTTAAATCCTTGATCATAGACTCCTGGTCTAAATCTGGAATCAGGTGCAATCCAATTTAGAATTTTTGATTCTCTGTCCAATTTGTATTGTTTAACTACTGTATTCCAATTTATTCCAATGTAAATTTAGTTATTGGATCCATTATTTTTCCCATTTCAATAAATAATTCCTTATGTGCTAACATAATTTGGACTTGGTGTCCTTTCACCTCTACTTCTATATCCATCTTGCAATATAATCCGTATTACACCAGTATATTAGGGGTCTGAGTTGTGCTGCATAGTAGTATTCCTTTAAACAAGGCAGTGCCATACCTCCTTTGTCTTTGGGGAGCTGCAGAGTTGCAAATCTAACCCTGGGTTTCTTACCCCCCCAGATGAACCTTGATATCCACCTATCCCATTCCATGAACTGTTTCTGGGGTATCATTATCGGCAAGGACCGAAATAAATAGAGAAATCTCGGTAATATGTTCATCTTGATTATCTCTATCCTAGAACTAAAATCCAAATTAAGAATTCACCATCTCTCTACATCTCTTTTGATTTCCTTATTTATAGGTACGTAGTTTGCTTCGTATAATGTATCCAAACCTTTTGTAATAACTACCCCCAGATATTTTATCGATTTTGAATTCCATTTCAGTTTGTATGATTTTTGTAGCTCTTGTGATGGAGAAGAATTTATGGACAGAATCTGTGTTTTCGTGACATTGACCTTATATCCAGAATAATGTCCATATTCTTCTAATATCCTTATCAATTTAGGGAAACAGTAATTAGGTTGCTGTAAACTGACCAACACATCATCCGCGAATAATCCAATTTTGTGTTCCCTACCTCTCACCTCCACCCCTTTAATATCCTTAGTCTCTCTGATCGCCTGAGCTAATGGCTCGATAAAAATTGTGAAGAGGGTCGGAGAGAGACAGCAACCCTTCCAATTTAAACCTATTCGTCAAATTACCATTTATTTCAATCCTTGCCGTTGGTTCCTGGTATAATGTTCTAATGCATTGCACAGATTCTTTAGTGAAACCAAATTTTTCTAGTACCTTAAATAGAAATGTCCAATTCACACTATCAAAGGCCTTTTCTGCATCTATGCTTACTAAGATAGTACTTGTTCCCTTCTTTTTTATCTCCTCCACCACATGTAGGACCCTTCTAATGTTATCCTGCGATTGACGGCCCTTAATAAAGTCAGTCTGGTCTTCATCAATCAAGTCTCTCATGAAGTTCTCAAATCTTTTGGCTAAAATGGAAGTGTATATCTTATAGTCAAAATTTAATATTGATATTGGCCTATAATTATTACAGTACTCTTTATCTTTACCTTCTTTTGGTATCACTGTGATAATAGCATCTTTCCATGAGGGGGGGATTTTACCTTCTCTAAGGGTATAGTTTAGTGAAGCCATGAGCAAGGGACTTTTCTAAATGTTTTATAGAACTCTGACGGCAAGCCGTCACTGCCTAGTGACTTATTGTTTTTCAACCTGCTAATTGCCTTTTCTATCTCTTCTTCTGTAATATATGAATTTAACAAATCATTCTGGTTCTTGCCTATTGTTGGTAGATCTAATTCATTTAAAAATTTGACCATATCATCTTCAGTAGCAGATGTTGGCTGCATATATAATGTTTTATAATATTCTTCAAATACTTTTTCTATCTCTTCCGGCCCATTCAATAATTTATTGGTTTTGGGATCTCTTATTTTATATATAGTATTCAGGGCTTGCTGTTTTTTAATACGTCTAGCCAACATTCTACTAGCTCTAGATCCTCCTTCATAGCAGGTCTGCTTCAAAAACCTAGTTTTCTTTTCTACCTCATCCATTAGAATATCGTCTACCTTCTTTCTTGTTTTTTTAATCTGATTAAGTATCTCTGGGTCCTTAGTTTTTTTATGATGTAATTCTAGTCCCTTTAATTTTTCAATTTGTTTCTGATATGTTTCTAATTGAATTTTTTAATAAAATATTGTCTGTGCAATTAATTTTCCTCTAATAACTGCCTTCATAGCATCCCAAAGAATGGTTGGATCTACTTCTCCATTATCATTTTCTTCTTTATATGTTTCTATTTCTCTCTATCCCCTCAACCAACCCCTTGTTGTTCAATGTACCCACATTCAGTCTCCATACTGTATTCTTCTGTCTACAATTCAGGTGTACTGTAAGATAAATTGCACTATGATCTGATAGATCTGCAACTCCTATTTTAAATGGTAAATGGTAAATGGCAAATGGCAGGCATTTATATAGCGCCTTTATCCAAAGCGCTGTACAATTGATGCTTCTCCATTCACCCATTCATATACACACTCACACACCGACACACCGACAGCGATTGGCTGCCATGCAAGGCCCCGACCAGCTCGTCAGGAGCATGTGGGGGTTAGGTGTCTTGCTCAGGGACACTTCGACACAGCCCGGGCAGGGGATCGAACCGGCAACCCTCCGACTGCCAGACGACTGCTCTTACTGCCTGAGCCATGTCGCCCCCTGATTTTACATTCTTTCACTCTATACCTATCCCTTGCATTCATGAGGAAGTAGAGTACATTGTGTGTGGTATTGAATAATGAGTATAGTCTCTTTCCAATGGGTGAGTATCCCTCCATACATCTACTAAGCCCAGTTCAGACATCATTGTATTTATATACCTATCAATTTGTTTTTTGAGAAATGAGAACTTTGATGGACACAGTGAGAGAAGTTTTCATTTGTCGTGTGGGTGACTGTGGGCATGCATTTCCACACGTGTGCGTGTGTGTGTGTGTTTCAGTGTACTTCAGCGTGTGTGTGTGTGCGTGCATGTGCGTGTGTGTGTATGTGTATGTGTGTGTGCGCGCGTCAGCCTGTGCGTGTGTGTGTGCGTGCGTGCGTCAGCCTGTGTGTATGTGTCAGGGTTTGTGTGCGCACGCACGTTTGGGCCCATTTGTCTTTTGTCCGGCCAGATGGGATTATAAACACTTCAGCACACACACTCCATTGTGCTTGAGCGTAACAAAGCGAGTGCATTATCTCCTGACGGGCACAGCTTACTGACACAGCGGCAGGGATGCCGACAGGAACCTGAGCCAGAAGATCCTGTCAGGAAGAAGCTGAATGAATTACGTGCTTTTATCAGGCATGCCAAGACGCTTCATATGCCATCTGCACCCCTTACCTTAATGTCTGAAGGTCCGTCGTGTGCATTTCTGTGCATTTCTATACGCATTTGTGGTGTGTACGTGTCTGTTTTTGTGTGTATTTGCATGTTCCTCTTTGTGCGTTTACCTGTAAGTGTGTGTGTGTTTGCATGCCACGACTTCCTGATTTCTGTGACCCATCAACGTCAGAGTCTGGATATCTTATTTTCAGGTTATCCTACAAGCAACACAAAAACTCTTTGCATTTGAATGGATCTCTATGGGAATCGGGGGGTGGGACTAGATTCAGCCGTAAATTATGATGATGCTGTATGGAGCACATTTGTCGGCTAAATGGCTGCAAGTCATCAAGGGTCCAAGGTATCAAATGAGCCTAAAACCACCGTGCTGCTGCCAGACGAAGTAGACACAAAAAGTGCCTCTAGAATATTTTCAACTCAAATTGTGGAGGACAGAAGCAAATAAAGAAATGACGGATCTTCGTCCCAATCGTTATGGAGGGCACTGTATGAGGGACAGCCTGGATGAAAGAGCCCACAGTCCAGTGCTGACCACCCTGGCCACACGCAGGTTATATCCAGACTCCCGGGCTTCAGCTCACTCCCCATTTCCCAAACAGCAAGGTCCGATTTCCCAGAAACGAGGTCAGCGGGCACTCCGTAAATACAAACAGCCCAGGCCGTGCAAACCCGGGGACGAGAGCCAAAATGTCCCCTGCTTCACAACGCCTCTGTTCCCGTGGGCTTATTCACAGCCGAACAGGGCGTCCAAACAACACCAGGGAGAGGGAGCAAACAGGCGTCCAGCCACTCTGGGAGTCTCCACACCGCAGCACGGCTGAACAGCCAAAGAGAAAGTGAGAGAGCTGCTTGTGGGGGTGGAGAGGAGGGGAATGAGTGGGGAAGGCAGTACTGAGTAATCCCGCTGAAAATGCGAGGAGAACAGGAGTGTTAGCTGAACGTGCTGCGGCTTGTCAGAACATGTAGATGCTCCAATAAGAGGAGTTCCACACATTCCCGTCCGCATGCATGCAGGCACACGCACACGTACACACACACACACAGACACACACACGCACGCACGCACGCATATGCGTACTACATACAAACAAATACACATGCATTCATAAACACATGCATGCACACAGCAGTGCATGCACTCAGACAAATGCCCACACGTATACAAACATTCCTGCACGCACACACAGAAGCGCTCGGACGAGACTGGACAACGAGCGTGTGGGTCAGAAGGGAATTCCTGGGATTCCTTCCCGACTCTGGGAACGTGGGCTCGTGTGGGATGGGGGGGGGGGGGTTGCAGTCATTTGTGAGGAACTCATGCTAATGGAATTTCCCCCCCCTTACACTGGCCATGGTGGAGGGGGCAGTGGCCTTTCCCACACTACACAGAGCCTCTCGCTGCAGTGA
Source organism: Conger conger (assembly GCF_963514075.1). Classification (NCBI taxonomy): domain Eukaryota; kingdom Metazoa; phylum Chordata; class Actinopteri; order Anguilliformes; family Congridae; genus Conger; species Conger conger. The sequence goes on from NC_083775.1 coordinate 29,947,618, forward strand.
AGAGACTCCAACAATGAGGCTGTGACAACACGGAGAAAACAGGGAGATGCATGGCACCCGTCAACAAAGACAAGGCCTCCGACGGAAACAATACAACTGCAACTACCGAACTGAGCTGAGCCAGGCCGGGAGAGAGCACACCCAGCTAACGCAGAACGTTCTCAGAACGTTGCTGCAACGTTGTGGCAATGGTAAATGGTTTGGGATTTATACAGCGCCTTTATCCAAAGAGCTGTAGAGCTGGATGTAATTGATGCTTCTCATTCACCCATTCATATACACACACACACACACACACACACACACACCAACTGCGATTGGCTGCCATGCAAGGCACCAACCACCTTGTCAGGAGCATTTGGGGTTATGTGTCTTTCTCAGAGACACTTTGACACACCCAGGGCGGGATCGAACCGGCAACCCTCCCGACTGCCAGACGACTGCTCTTAGAGGCTGGGAATATAAGTACCAGATCATCATCGTACTTTAAGACATACACACACACACACAATTATAGAACATAGATGCTACTTACACATTGCAGTATGGTCTCTTTTCAAAGCCTTTGTAATTCTTCATGTTTAGAGTCATTTTGCAGGTTTCGCAGCTGAAGCATCCTTTATGCCAGTACTGAGAGAGAGAGAGAGAGAGAGAGAGAGAGAGAGAGATAAACATTCACTGCATTAGTCCCAGTTATTACCCTGTTCTGCTTTCCCGGGGACATGAGAAAGTAGATGGCTAAACTCATTAACATTTTTCTCCATCACTATGAAATATTTAATTCCAAGGACACTGTATTCCGTACAAGAACAGCCAGGCCGGGTCAGCTGACCATGTGGAGACAGTCGAGAGAGAGAACACACTTCATCCTGCTCGACAGACACCATCTGTGTGTCAGTGCTGATAAACTGCCGCTCTGTCTTTCCAGGAAAAATACAGAACAGAAACCTGACACAACAGCCACTCAAATTCACACTCAAGATGCTTTACTGGCACAGTTTGGCAGGAAATGGATGTGTAGATCTTGCGATACATTTTGTGCAGGTTTTATGGGTGCAGATTAAGTTTAGGCCTGGACTAAACTGAGTTTTGTCTTGAGAGAATATATATTCTTTAGTCTTGGACTAGGTTTAATCAGTGTCTGTGAAACTGGCCCTTACAGATCAAAGAAGGTTGAAACTTCAGAGAACTAAAACTAAATACCATATAGGCCTAATGCTTACCAGTGTCTAATAACAACATCCACTCAAAAAAAGGATTCATACAACATCACAAAAACAGTATTCACTCCGGCCTAGCTATTTGCAACCGCAGAAAGGCTGGCAAAATAAACAGATCGGCCCCTGGGAGCAGAACGTATATTTCAAACGAAGTGAGGACTGACTCGGACGACTCACAACAAAGCTAAACAGTTTTGCTCTGCAGTCAGCCCTGCGATACAGACAACTTAATTCGCATTTCGCTCGTTTCGCCCGACAACTTGTGGGAGATGGCGTGCGCGCACCACGGCTGGCATGTATATCCAAGGCTAATTCGGCTGGCGGCTGTGACCACACACACTGCCAGCTTGGTTAGCCAGCCAGCATTCGGTTGGAAAAGCTCACGCAGCGCAGCTCACAGTGTGCAAACAACTTACTCTGTAGTAACAAAGGATCTCTGTGGGTTTCGGTAATCACTCCAACGCCCCTTCCTGGATTAACTCACATTACATCAAATATATATATGGGTGATTGCATGTAGGCTATATGCGCGCGCATATAGCCTACACGCAATCATCCGTCAAAAGGAAAACACAAACCAAAAACGGGTTCATGATTACTGGGGTTAAAATGGTTTGTAGGATATTTTCGGTGGTACACAACTGCCACCAATCATATTTTAAAAGCTCTTCACCAGGCCTCCCACCAGGAAATGTGCCCCGCGTTGGAGATTTTAAAACGGACAAGCTACAGGGCCGTGTCCAAATCAGCACACTTGACGACTATATGAGTATACTCGCATTGTGTAACCTACTCAGTAGAAGACAAGCATAGGGATCACTGGAGTGAGTTTGCTTGAACCGTTTTTCACGGGAATATTCAAACAAAGGAGAAGAATAAAAAAGTCCCCAATTAGATTAGATTCGGTTTTGGGTGATGTAGCAAATCAAATTGAATTGTTATTTTGGTTCAGAAATAAATTACTCAATCCTATTTTATGTGGATCTTTATGCAGCTCTTCTCTAAGAAAACACCCGAAATGCAGCTGAAACTTTCATTTTAAGTATTTATTGAAGAGTTTTTCGTAAGAAACAAGGAGCTTCTTGTAAATTATAATATATTCTTATTTATCATGTTTATAAAGAAGAACACTCCAGGCTGCACCAGTCAGATACTGAGTGTTTATTATGTCCAGCATTATCTTCCAATAACATCACCTTTATTTATTTTCCTTAAAGGAATACACCAACATTCCTACCCAGACGTAGACGAGACGACCCACGCACCTTCTGAAGGTAGAGCTAGATCCTGCACAAGAGCTAGATACCTTCCGAAGGTGCGTGGATCACTCCGCTCAACCAGTGGAAGACGGGAGGACACATGCGTGTTCAGTGGTTATAGTTCCAACCAACTAACTTCTCCGAAAACATTCTCTCTCATTTTATTTTGTATTTCAAATACATATGATACCTCCTGTAAATAAGACAGTTTCGGAGTTGCAGTAAGGTTGTAGGAGGTAGGCTACTGACTCCTATAGGCTTCAAGTCCCCCAAAAGTCCCACAACGAGGCCAATATCCTGCCATAGGTTTATATCATACGTTTGCTCATTACACACACACGAAGCAACCGTTTTGTCCACGAAAGGGAAGCGAGTTTCGCTGCTTTGCTGCTAAATGACAATATTCAAATTGACCACCGTCTCCCGCAGACACAGGACCAGCTCAGCAGTAATTCGCTGCTAAAGAACACGTCAGTTTACCAACAGCTCAACTTTTGAGTACGACACCTGACAGCAACTTTCACCATATCCTCTGACAAACACATGTATTCAAACATAAAGAAGCAGATAGCATCGGTATGAAAATTACACCAACAGCAGTTTAAATATAGGATGTCTTCTAGTGGCCGACATTGTCCCCTTCCTCTGGTAACGTCTAGTTTAGCCCATAGGGTTTAGCCACACCCACCACTGAGCTCCCCAGTGCCACGGCAACTGTGCCTTATCTCTCACACCATCACTACTGCGGTTTGGAATGCAAAAAATGATCAGCTTCTCTGGAAGTGGTAAGCCCTCCTCATGTTACGTACTGTCAATTATTTCCATTAAGTTATTTTGCACCTTGGTGTTTGAACGCCCAACAGCATCAGCAGCTAAAACTGCACAGGTTATTTCATTTTGTCATTATCTCAAAAAATTTAAGTCACAGAAGAGCAACTCGTAAGCACACCCGTTCACAGGAGAGCCTAAGATTTAATTGATCCGTTGTATTGTCACCGTTTTGCCTAATCTATGATGCTCTCTCGGTCAGGTGCCTCTCGATAAAGCGACAACAACCTGAATAGGGTGGTTCTGCTAGATAAATACAGGCAGACAGACGGGCATATGGACCGATGACTGGACAGACGTGCCGGGGTCACATTTACAGACAAGGTCACCGGCACCAGAGAAATGCCTGCCTGCATCCGCATCTCATATGAAAACCCCAAAGACTCTCTGCCCTCTCTCTCGCTCTCTCTGTGACTCATCTGCCCGTCTGCCCACCCCATCTCGCTCACTCACTCTCCCACCCTGCCCCCCCTTCCTCTCTCCCCTCCTCCCACCCAGGCTCAGCTGTGGCCCGAGGGCTTGGGTTCAAGGCGGAGGGGGTGAACCAGTCCCCCTGCTGATTCGACTCTCATCGAGGGAAGGAGGAAACAAAATTGGAGGGAGAGAAAGAGAGAGTTCCAGTAATGACGGCCACAGGGCCGACTGATGCTGCCATCTCTATTTCACCCGTTCTTCCTCCGCTACCCTGGGAAATAATGGCATTACAAAATGTATCACAGATGTACTCTTTACTAGGTATTTATGAACTTTATGAATTTTTTTAGACATATTAAGTCTTCTGCTGCTGTAGCCTATCCACTGAGAGGTTTGACGTGTTGTGTGTTCAGAGATGCTCTTTTGCATATCACTGTTGTAGCGTGTGGTTATTTGCATTACTGTCACCTTTGTGCCATCTTTGACCAGTCTGGCCTCTCTCATTAATGAGGCGTTTTTGCTGGCAGAACTGCTGCTCAGTGGATGATTTTAGTTTCTCTCACCATTCTCTGCAAACTCTAGGGACTGTTGTGTATGAAAATCCCAGGAGATCAGCCGTTTCTGAGAGACTCAATCCAACCTTTCTGGCACTAATAATCACTCCACGGTCAAAGTCACTTAGATCACATTTTCCCCCAGTTATGTCATGTTTTGCAATCTGTGCATTCGGTTTCACAATCCATACGCTCAATTGAGCAAATCACACGCACGGTTTTCCAATTTGTACGCTCACTTTTGCAATCCGTGCTTAATGCAAAACTGAGCATATGGATTGCAAAACTGAACGTACGGATTTGGATCCAGAGTTGGACCTTCTGGCTACGCCTTCCTGCTCTCAAATGCTGGAGAGGCATGTGCTGACAAAGACCTGGTTCACACCGGACACAGGGGACCGAGCATCACATGGCCTGTTCCGCGCATTCGGCCCTGATGGACACCCTGTTGAAAAAAACTGCTCAGGCTAGGATTTGGAACAGCTGGTAGCAGTTCAGACAAGTTCCATGGACAACATGGTTTGACCAGCTTGAGCTATGTTTTTAAACAGCTGGTAGCTGGTCATTTCAAGCTGGTCATAGCTGGATTTTACAGCAGGGCAGTGTAGAGGCCCGGCAGCTACCAGGCCTGCTGCTTCTCAGTGGCAGACCCAGCAGTATCTGGACTTTGGTCTTTGTGAGCCAAAATGGAGGCCGTTCAGGTGAAGGACACGCATCGCTGAACTCTGCTCTGCTCTGCTCTCCTCTCCTCTCCACCCCTCCCCTCCTCTCCTCTCCTGCTCTAAAGGGCAGGGGGCTGACTACCCTGCTGCATGAACCTGTATTAACCTGATGTAAGCAGGACTCTGCTCCTGTTTAAACAGAAGGAATTATGGGAGATGTTTAACAAGCTCCTGGTCTGGTTCACTACAAGTGGCAGGCTGCCAAGGAAGCTCTTCATTCCCGCTTTCATTTTCTCATTCATCCCCCTTATGCAGGGCTTTAACCTGGAAGCACATGGCTTGCAGAAGCTGCTGGAGCCATCTCATGTACGCAAGCCTGTTCGTATGTATATGCGAGCACGCGTGTGACTGTGTGCACCAGTGTGCAACAGCGTGTCACACCCCGCTTCCAATCCATGCGAACCACACCACTTCCTCCACACAGATCCTGCCCCCTTAACATACCACACCCCCTCCTTCGGTCCACACAGAACGCCACCGCCCACCCCCAGCCGATTCCACACACATTTTAACATGCAAAAAAAGTTGCAAACCGTTTCAAATGTCCAGTAAGAGAGTGTTGTCAACATGGCCGCTGACAGGGGGACTGCTTGGCTTGACAAGCCCCGTCACTGACAGCTTCTGGTCCCTCCCCGTACAAGCCCACCAATCAAGAGCAAAACACACGTTGGGTATGAGCCAACACTGAGAACCAGTCAGAGGACAGACAAGAAACTGTGAAGAGCATCTTGAACCCAGCCCAGGTGAGAGTGGAACAATTAATCTCTCTTCTTATTTTTAGAAGCCAGGTAACGGGATGGACTGTGTAGCCCCACCCTCCCCTCCCCTCCCCCCAACTAACCCCGCAGGTACCGTATCTACGGCAACACACCTGCCACCTGTCCGACGCCTCCGCTGGCCCCGCCCTGTGGCCCTGATCTCTGAGCTCCCCGTTTAAAAAGGTCTTACGCAACACAGCTGTGAGCTGCTGATTCAGCACATGGAGCGAGTCAGGGAAACTTCCGGAAGCCCGTTTGCAGCAGACCTGGGTCAAATACGCAATTCTTGTGAACTCCAAGACCTTCCTCTGCTTGATTGATCTCGCATGGTGCAATGAGTCAACCAAGAGGACCAAAAGGCAGGGTTTGCACTTTTTGAGAGTCTCATAGGTTCCAATGCAAAAGACAAGCTTGGCAGGGCATAGGAAAGGATTTGAATCAAAACAATGACGTATTTCAGGTCTGGAATGAGAGCAGTCAGCCAATACTGAAGCGCATTCGGTTATTTACAGCGGCAGACGGGACTTCCTGTCCGTTCAGGGTGGGCTACATCCTGGGAGGCGTTTTTGAGTTCGGAGCGGCAGGACGCAAGTGGCTTGCAGATGCCACAAGAATGCAGCGGCTCATAAATCAAACGGCATTTCGATGTGCGAGCCGGCACCGCTGAAGCGAGGCGGCGGATAAGAGCCGCGAATGTGCGCAAGCCTTCCACGCCACCGAAGCGCTCCCCGCCCAACATTCACACAGCCTGCTCCCTCCGTTTGCACACAGGAGCCTGCAAACTCAGGGTCCTCATAACGCCTGTACACAAACTCGCACACAGGAGCCTGCAAACTCAGGGTCCTCATAACGCCTGTACACAAACTTGCACACGGGAGCCTGCAAACTCAGGGTCCTCATAACGCCTGTACACAAACTCGCACACAGGAGCCTGCAAACTCAGGGTCCTCATAACGCCTGTACACAAACTCGCACACGGGAGCCTGCAAACTCAGGGTCCTCATAACGCCTGTACACAAACTCGCACACACACCACGCTCTGTCCCCACTTAAACCCCCGTCCCTGTAACGCGCTGTTGTTTTGCTAAAAGTTCCACTTCCATGAACAGCCCTACTGTCCCCCAGTCGCTCCCCCTCGATATTCATTTTGCACTATTGGCAAGACTAGCATAGGCTCGCATTGCCAAATCATATGCCAACATAACAAACTCCAACAAACAAACATCTCTCTCTCTCTCTCTCTCTCTCGTTATTTCATCACCCTGCTCTCCCGCGGTTCTGGGGACAGAACGAGGACGCCATGGGGGGAGGAGGGGGGGGGTTCACAAGGTTCTGTATGCAGCTGCTATCAGGGAAACTGGGAGCTTCGTGGCTCCTCTCTGCGGGTTTTTGCATCCGTGGGGAAAAGCAACGCGAGGCCTGCAGCAACGAAGCTCCACTGAAGCCAGCGGGAGCGCAGACCCTGAAGGCCAACTTATGCTTTGGCAACACGGTGTCGTGCGACATGCCTGCGGGCAAACATTTGTTGACGTCAAGCCGTCACTTTTGAACGCCGGCACCGAGTGTCCTTGTACCTGCAGATCTTTGTAATGCCGCAGAAGTGTCACGCAGCTGCGATTGGTTGACTGAAATTAAGACACAAGGGCGCAGTGGCAAGGATACTAGTTCATAGGCTACTTGTTTTTATGAGTTTAGACGTTTTGTTTACATGGCTAGCTAGCAAGCGAAATGGACAGGTTCGAGGAGAAGCTGGTTGCTATAGTAACAAAGCTCGGACCTATGAATGCAAAACGTTGCTGGACAAAGTTCTGTCAGCAGACACTTTGTAGCTGAAGAATAAATTAACCTTTAACTATACCACAAACTCTGCCTCAGCCATACCGCTGACTGAGCCTTAGCCATAGCCATGCCACCACGCACACGTCCTGGAGTAACAAGGAGGCCCCAGAGACCACAGGATTTACCAGACATCCACCGGGGTGCAAACACTCACACAGGGAAACATGAGAAGAGCCCTGATACCGGACACGTTGACATTAAAATCGCAGGCCCCCACACACACACACACACACACACACACACACACAAGCACACACACACACACACACACACACAAGCACAAAGCATGTCTCAACACTGAACTGACAATGAATGCAGACTTCACATTGGACACTAAATCACACCCCAATGGGAGGCATTAACGAGCACAATCCATTCCCACAAAGAAAGACCCTCTCTGTTAAACGCAGGTTTCATTCTCCAAGCTGACCTCAGGAAAGGTCAAACTGAAACTGTTCCGAAAAAGCGAATGAAAAATAGAAATGAAATGAAATTATGAAGCATTCCAAAAGAATAGTAAACTGAAAATTCAGTCTGATACATTATATTTCACTCCGATAGACTTCATTTGATCCCCCTCGGACTTGTAAACACGATTACAGTTGAATTAACACGGACCAGTACTGTGTCGTCAACAGTACGGTTAGACCTTCCTCTCACTAAAGCTCGGACAGATCTCACCTCAAACAACTTTCACTTCCTGTTCTAAAAGCGTCCTCGCATATACCCTGGCCAACTCATTCTGGACCGCTACTGGACTGCAGACAAACAGACCAGCTGCTGGCCCCCAAAGACTGTGTGGAGCTGGGGGGCTGACTTGAAAACAGGTCTCCCCCCACTGAGGAGAAAAACAGCCAGCTTCACCATTTAGCCAGACTTCACACAAACCTGGCCCTCTTTCCGGAATATTCTCCACTGCATTGTTACTGCCTCTCAGGAATCTCCCTCTCCTGCACTCACACAAAACCGAGATATCCAGGGCCACGCTGCAGGACCTGTTCTGCCTTCAGCTGGAGCAGAAGAACTGAACGTAGAGTTGCCTGGCAGTGTTCCTTTTCTGCCATATTTGTGTGGCGTTTAGGAAGACTGAAATGGTCTTGACAGAGCATGTCTTTAACTGGGAGTGCCACACTGCTGGAATGTGCGGAGCTCCAGGCTGTCCAAAGCCCGTCTCTGCTCCCAAGCAAAGACCTGATAAATAAATATTTTGGTAACTGGTAGTAGCATGAACACAAACACACACTTCATAATTTGTGTTTTTTTTCAACTTCAATTTACTTTATTAGGAGGACAAACACTCCAAATACGTATGCATTGCATATATAATTTCTCTACCTTTACAAAACAACAAAACGTTTTGTATCTTGTGACTAGTTTCGCACAATTCCTAAACTGACGCACTTGTACTAGCATGGCAGTGCTTATTTACACCACCTCTGCCAATATAGTGCTGAATACCAGTGACAGGGAACACATGCGGCTCATAGGGTGTTGCCCAAAACACCCTACGAGCCGCATCAAACATTATCTCGCATTTAACACACACACACACACACACACACCTTTCAAAAGTAAGTCATATTATTATCCCCCCACCCAAAGTCCACGATGCTGTTGATGAAATGCTTTTTTTTCCCATTACACAGATAAAGCCGATTATACAAATAGACAAAAAATATTTTTTTCTAAGACACTCACGAAATGCACACAAAAATAAATTATTCGATTTTAGCTACTCTGTGAAACCACTGTCTTGTTTTTGAGATGACTGGCTTTACAAACTTGAGGTTCCGATTCCAACACATCTGCAGCCTACTGAAACATAACTATTGCGGGAATTCGACCAGGCTACACACACACGCGCCGTTTGCAGACATCTGCAAGACATGATCCTTTCAAGATTTGATTCAAAACCTTTACCCTCCAGAGCGACCAGCACACTCGTAGTTTATATGCACTCCCAACAAATAATTATGCGGTAAGATGGCTAAGGGAGCAAAGTGTATGAACACAGCTCGATTGTTTCGTTGTGTAGTCTAAGGAGCATCATATCTAGCTGTTTTTGAATCCCAGGCAGCTAGCTCACAAGCTAGCATACAGATACTAATAAACTACCAAAATGGGTTCAAGCTTTAATCAAGGTGAAAATATTGAGCTGGGCTGAACAAACAAGCACTGCGTGTAGTTAGCAAGCCAGGTTTGTTATTATTGATAAGTTGTACGAACGAATTAACGCAACACGTGTTCGTTCCTTTAGCAAAATGGCTTATATTTAATAAAAGATTACATACACTCTGTTGACTTGAAGCTAGTTAAATGCTCATCTGAAGTTAGCCTACACGTTACGTTAGCTAACGTTACCGAGGTAGAACGCAAACACGGGGTGTCTTCCTGGTTTTACAAGCTGTGTGGAAATTAGGCCTTCGGTGTTCCCTCGCTAAACGTCTTAGAACAGGAAGTAGACAAACAAGCAAAGATTGTTATGTCCATATAACTAGCCTCACTTTTCCGAAAGGGTCCCCTTATTGTGCCGCTCCGATGATTTCCACACACAGACCACAAACAGGTTGCCAGGGTACCCCCACATCGCAGTGCTACGCGGGCCAGCCATGCTGGCTGTAGGTTTGATCCACAACAAAACGGCACGATTGCGCCCGGGTGTTGGGATGCAAGCCGATACACCCTCACAATATGCACACAGAGGTTGAACATCCTTTCGAGTTAACAAGGTCGTTCGCTATCTGGCTTTTCAGCGAAATAAGCTTAGTGTATGTTAACCGACTGGTTAGCAAAAAACTTCAAAAACAGACTGTTGACGTGTTAGAGGGATGCCCCGCGAGTACCAAATGTATACGACTGCATGGCTAACTAAGCATCCATGCAAAAATATGGTCTTGCTACAAATTGCAAACAAATGAAGGAACGGTGTTTGTTGCATTACCTTGTCCAGGCAGTTCACTTTTTCCGTGGGATACACGACTTTATTACATCTGGCACACGGCGGATTCATCTTTGCAAGTCTATGCTTAGCTCTGAGCTAGGTGTTAAAAATGAAAAATAATAATAAAAAACCGTACCAGTACTCGCAATAGACTAGGTATAACTAGGTTCTCAAATAATGGAGTAGTCAAATTCCTCAAGACTGCCGCCGTTCTGATCGCGCCGCTAGCTGTCAAGAGTACGAATCTGCAAATATTGCGAGGGCGAGTGCGAGTGCAACTCAATCGCGATCCGCCGCGTTCTTGGCTTGAAGAATGGAGAGGGGCGGTACTGTCGAACTCGCATATATGAAACTAGACACTCTCCTCACCTATGCCCCTGGCAGGTGGGCAGGAGCCGGTTTTGTGAGCGCCCCTATGCGTTTCACCGTTCGTCTTGCTATGTGTGTCTGAATAGTGGAAAAAGTGCGATAACAGCTAAACGTGATTGCAAGAAAGATGAGGTTCGATATAGGACTACTTCGAAATTGAGGGTGGCGTTGTTATGCACTCGTCTCCAACTACTTCTCCAGATTATGTTCTGTACCAGGTTACCAAATTTATTATTTTAATTACGTCCAATATAACTTTATTGATATTTTCTAGGTTGTACTAGTACCAGCGATTTCAATAAAATGCGGAAGCTATCGCCACATGTTCAACTCTAGTTGTGTTTTCAGTGTCCCCGTGTGCGTTCTCAGGTTGGGGACTGAAATCATGTACATGCTCCCTTAAATTCGGGAGCGAGCTTTGCGCTGATATCCGCGTTTTATGAGCCAATTTTATGAAAGATCAAGGGGCGGGATTACATTTATCGACATGGCTACGTCTGTTTTTTTTTTCCAAGTCAAAACTAAGCAAAAAATCAAAGCCGTGTTTGCCTATCACACAACAGATCACGTTGCTATGTGATACTTTGTTATTAACCCACCTGCCAAATTATTATAAACGTTAGATAGCTACAGTTGTCCATACATTAGAACAGTACTTAAAGTTTGATGGTCCTGCAAATGTTTCTTCTGGAGTTGTTATGTTAGTCTGTCAAATTTTCATTCGTTTGTTTTGAGCGACCTCTTGTGTCATGAATCAGAACATCCCCTTTTTAATTTCGCCCACTGATGACGAGGCACAACCTTTATGTGTAAAACAAACCAAACGAAAGTAAAATGGGTGACAAATGAAAGCATTCTTAAATATATAATGTTCGGTTATTTTGATGTCTGCTTCAGAAGCTATAACGTTTCACCGCGGCAAGGATTGTTAAGGAGTTACGGTGTGACTGGCCATGCGCTTTTCAGTAGCTAGCTGTATTCGTTTCAGCAAGCTATAACATTACCAGTCCATAAATGAAGACTAAATGCTTCATAAATGATTACCAGTCCAAATGTTGAATTACATCTAGCTTGGTCGAAAATAAAATAATACCTTACAAACAAACAACATGTATCTAGAGACCCTTACTCATATACATGGAAGATTAGTATTACAACAATCGCTCCCTCTGCTACCGAATGGGGGTATAGCTCAGTGGTAGAGCATTTGACTGCAGATCAAGAGGTCCCCGGTTCAAATCCGGGTGCCCCCTTCTTTTGTATCCTTTTTTTCATTTTTTATTTACCTTTTACAAATTTTGACAAGTCAGGCAAATATAGACATCATATCACTCAAACAAATCTGCAAGCACAGTAAGATTAAGTATACATGCAGTATACTTTAAACCTTGTTATTTGGAGTTACAGCAATAGCAAATATATTCACTGGGCAACATGATAGTGCCAAAAAACGAAGTATGTTTATCTTTATTCTGTAGTAATCCCTGACAAAATTTACAGAACTTGTTTCATTGGAGTATTCTAACAGTTGTGTTCCATATATTTTTTATTCCCTAACAAGATTATTATGATATCATAAATTGAACAAAGGTTCAATTATCTACTTCTAGGTATGTTGAAAAATATACATTCTGTTATGTAATATCCAGTTTCTTTAATACGTACTTATTTTCATTCCACATCATTATCAGATTTTATTCAAGCCATCCTGAACAATGGCTAAGCAAAACAAATTCTTCATCGTTTTCTTTAACATATACTTTTCAAAATACTTTATGCTGTGAGCTGTTTGTTAGGTAGGGCGGCAAGTTATTCTGCCCTGTCAATGTTTGAAAATGGCAACAGAAACATGGAATGGACTTTGTGGGCTACTCATTTTGTCCAGTAGGGGGCACTCTCTAGCATCTCTGTGGAGACTGCAGTGGTGTGTGTGGTGGATATGGAGAGAGTATATCAGTGGCTGCCTTATTGTCATGTTGTTCCACTATGAATGTCAGGACCCAGCCAGTCTGTGTGCCTATTCTCATTGCATTATCAAGCCCTGTGCACCCCAGCTAGGTTGTATCAATAGAGATTTGCACATATTATGAACATGACCAACTTGACAGAAGCTGTAGTCTATATACAGCTAAATGTGAGTTATCAGACGGTTGTGTCAAATCGGTTATTTTTCCTGTGTACAATCATATTTGGATTTCAGATAAACCAATGGCAAGACACAGCTATTCCTACATCTTGGAGTGTTCTTGATCTGTTCAACAGTGGAAAAGGAGGTTTTCTTCACAATAGAAAGTATCCCTCAGTCATCCGTAGTGGTATTGTGTGGTCTACCAGGAGAAGCAGAAATATTCAAGCAGCACAAGTATCTTTCCATTTACAAGAAAACATTTATTTATTGTTTTTAGTCTTTAATACAACAATGCATTCTGGGTTCCGTGTCAATTGCTAGAGGGTCCAAAGTGGAATACTCTCATACTGGGGCAGAGTCATGAGAGATGTTACTGGATCCTTGTTGAGAATATGACTCTGCATTCAGTCCAGTGTAACAGACCTGGAGTGGCTTTGCGTGACTGACATACCCGAGTCAAATAAGTAATCGTTTTGGATTCAAATACTTTTCTATGCTTTACCAAGCTTGTCTGGTGTATTGTAACCAATGACGTACTCACAAAAAGTGCAAACCCTGCCTTCTGGTCCTCTTGGTTGGTTCACCAGGCAAGATCAATCAAGCACAGAAAAGTATTTGAACCCAAAACTCAATATATAAAAAATCAGTATTTGAAGTCAAAAGTAAAACGGTACACACTACACATTAGACATGTATACTATAATTTGATGTAGATAAGGCGGCTTTAATACACAAGAAAAAGTAAGATGAATGTTTGGACATACACCATCACCACCAAAGAAAACAGAAAGAAAAGATTCAAAACATAATTATATCCATTGATTTTGACTACGTTCTGCGAAGCAAAGTTAAAGGTAATACTTGTGTTTAATTGTTCAACTCTTCCCCTGCTTTGGTTTGAACACTGTTAGCTTGGGTCATGACCTAGCATAATGCACTGTGGGATACTCCTACCACCGTAGTGCCCAGTGTTCTCACACTTTGATATTTCATTGATTGTAGTGTGGCATCTGGGTAGCTTTAGCCCCACCCCTTTATACAGCTATGGTTTCAGACATACTAATACTATTTTGACATCCAAAATAGTAAGATAGTATGTCATTTTGATGACATATTTGATCCAGGTCTGGTGACTGATCAGTACAAACACCATCATCATGACCACCCCTAGTTACCTATACTGCCCCGCCCCTAGTAACTGATACCTAATACAGTATATCGCTCTGACTAAGGAAGTGTACATATAGCTGCATTAAATAGCAATTATACGAAAGGCTAGAATGCTATAAATAAATACAATTATCAGAAAATAATGCATAGTAAGTCATAATTATGAGATACTAAGTCATACTTAACATCTAAATAAATAAAAATTATGAGCTAGATTCATTTTTTGTTTTTGGTGGAAACAGGTTTCCATAACTTTACGGCAAATTAATTATTTAAAACTCTTGTACAATCCAAGTTATCCAAGGACAGAGCCAGCTGCGCTTTCAAAGCACACAAACGCACAGCAGTTTCAGCATGATTTCAGTTATAATTTTTATTCCAAACACAGTCTTTTAATGCCATCCTGCAACAACAGATTGTTTCACTTGTCGATGGGCACAGAGTGACATGCAGGAATGCTGCTTTCTAAGCTTTCATGCGATTCCAATTTCCCCTGTAATCTTTTCTTCATTAAATGTGAAATGTGTTGAAACTGAAATATTTATCTCAGTGAGCATGAGTGAAGTCTGAAGTCTGCCAGGCCACAATGTTGTGCGTAAAGCAAAAACATAAACATAAGGGAAATGGATCAACCGTTTGGCCGCTATGTCAAACATTCACTCATTACTCCTTGGTTGTAGGGATCACGATACAATGTAAACATTACATGACATGGCGTTGATCAACAAGGCACTTATAAAGCAAAGAAGTTCATGTGTAAAAAATAATGTGAAAACTGACAGCAGAGCTGGCCCGACCAAATGAGTGACATAAGCAGCAGCTTATGGCCCTGCTAAAGCCAGGGGGGGCCTGAATTATTAAAATATATATACATTACTGATAATGCATCATCGTTCACATAAAAGCAATCACATTGTATGAAAAAAATATACATTTAAAAATAAAATAATAGAAATATGTGTAACAAAAATGTACTATTAGTTTGCATTATAAAGATTTGTGTGGGAGACCGTCAGAGTCAGCAGCTAATGCTATGGATGTAGATCAGGCAGTGCTGATGTTCCAGGTTAGCTGTGACTGCAAGCCATAGTCGTGATCCGGTGAAGTTACCGGCTCAATTGAGTCTAAAAAATAACTTGTATCTGGGCAGATAGAGCAGATGTTTAAAATCATTGCAGTTGTAAACAGGTCCCTCTTCAGTTTTGCTTTTTGTAATTTGCATGCGTGTCGTGTTCATGAAAATGTGTAGTTGAGCCAAGTGTTGGTGGATTTGGGAGCGGGTGGGGGAGCTGGTGGTGCCCCCAAATTCTGCTTAGGAACCCTCAAAAGCTCGGGCCAGCATTGACTGGCAGCGTTATAAAGATTAAATGTACATTACTTCATGAAATCAATTTCAGACTGATTCCCCACTGATGATCGAGACGACGCGTCGATTATGTACGGGATATACTCCTACAAACGCACACGATACACCTTCAGATGTTATACCATTGAATCAGCCTTCTTCAGCCGTCATTTCAGGATTCTGGAGTACTACTGTCAGGGCCGGTCCCGTTGGCTTCAACAGCCTGGATTCCAGGCCCTCCTGGATTGACCCACCCCAATGTCACTCCCTTTCATCATCCTATTGTTTCTTGCCGTCCCTCCGCAAGAAGCCAATCCCTGCACAATGGCCCCGCCCCTCCTCAATGATGGCCCCTCCCCCTCTCCACAGGCCCGCCCCCTGCTTCTACACCCTCGCCTATGACCCTGCTCTGTGACCCCACCCCCCGCTCCATGATAGGCACACCTCTGTACAATGGCTGCTCACCACACACGGCCTGGCCCAATCACAGGGCCCCGTCCCCCACTCCACGGGCTTCAGTACTGCTCGTCCTCCATAAGACCCCCTTTCCTCTGACCGCCGTCTTCCACCTCGCTGTAGCTGGAGCCCTGCTTGCAGTACTTCATGGATGGCCAGTAGTTGGTACGCGGCTGTGGGAACCGTGCAACAGATATTAGGAGGAGGGGGGTGGGGGGTGCCTGTGCAGTGCCTGTGCCTGGCTTCTACAGGTGCAGCCAATTGGCCAATTGTCTTCATTTGGCAGTTGTGTGCAGCTGTGTTCACCTGGCTGAGGCAATAAAGCTGAAAGCCGCTGCAGTTTTAAGAGGAGACTTTGTGAAGTTTCAACTTTTTAAGACCTTTAAGACACTGCTGTATTTTGTACTCTTAAGTGTTTTGTGTCATGTTTTCTTTTTCAGATTTTTCCTTTTTTGATTGTTTTGTAATGTGTTGTTTTTTGTATTTTGTATTCACTTTCGGTTTAGTGGCATTTTATTAGCGGCTGAGGTCCAATTGTGCTCCCCGTGGTCCATGGGAGAGGTTGGGCTGTTACACGTGTTTGATCTAATCAAGCAGTTGACTGCACACACTGTCCCATTGCTTATTAATGAGAAAAAATGCCTTTCTGGTTTTTATTAACTACGAGCAAAACTGAACTGGGGAGGAAAGCTTTGGACTTCTTGGCAGCTTGGTCCTGAAGTAACCTTCAGAACACACTCCATTTTAAGATCTTCACTTCATTGTTAAAACTTTAGTGTCCACAGAGCACTGCTGTAGGCATGTAGGGTCTTTCAGCGCACTTAACCCTAGTTATGGGTATGCACTTTGTTGTACATCGCTCTGGATAAGAGCGTCTGCCAAATGCCATTAATGTAAATGTAGCTAATTTTCACCATAATCTTTGCTTTTAATGTGTGAAATCATTGACTGTAAATGTATACAATATATCCTGTATGACCAGTGTATGTTCATCCTCCTGGTAAAAGAGGACCATTGACAGTATATATCGCAAGATGTCTGTTTGATTAAATAAAGGTTAAATAAAAGATCAGGTGAAAAAGATATGCCTATACCTATATTAAGTGCATCTCCAAAACCACATTACATTACATTATTGGCATTTGGCAGACACTCTTATCCAGAGCGACGTACAGTTGATTAGACTAAGCAGGAGACAATCTTCCCCTGGAGCAATGCTGGGTTAAGGGTCTTGACTGGGGATGGAACCACCGACCTTGCGGCTCCCAGTCATGTACCTTAACCACTACCCTACAGGCGACCCTGAAGAACCAGAAGAACAGGAAGTACCAGCATTTAGACAAACATAGCTGAGAAACAGAAGAGATGGCCTTCCTGACACACTGACCTGTATGAGGTAGGAGTGGGTGTTCATGTAGAGAGCCAGCAATATGAGTACGAGGAGCAGCACAGCAGCTGTGACCACGCCTGCAATAATGCCTGAGTGCACTGGCGCCCCCTGCTGCACTGGGGGACCTGGCTTCGAGTCTGAGAGAGAGGAAGAGAGACCGCCATTGGAAGACAACACCGTTTTGGTTCAAAGCATCACAGGAAACACCACGACTGTGCATTAGGCTTCACCAGGCTTCAGAAATATATGCTTATGAGCAGAGATGTGTGAGAGGGTGGATCGGTGAAGTCATCCGATTCTGGGACATTGATATTGATGAGTTACAGTGTTATTTTTCTAGCTGAATATCTGAATGCAAAAATGGAAAAGTTTCAAACACTGAAACCTACATTCTCTCTCTCACTCACACACACACACACACACACACACACACACATCTATGAAGGCTAGGGCAGAATCTCTCGCTTCTTCATCAGAGACTCAATACTGCTCTCAGAACATAAAGCTAACTTCATTAACAATTAAAAAGACACTGACTGCAGATTTGGGACTAAAACGACAAAGATACAAATTTATAATTTGCATCTGCAAATTATTCAATATTGCAATTAAAAACAAAGTGAATGTAAACTAATGCACAATAAAAACAGGTTGTAAAAATGGACGGTGGGAGTTTACTGCCACTTACCCTTGCCTTCGCGCAGAATGATAAGTTTGGTATCGTCTACGGAAAAAAACGGAAATTACTTTGCTGTGTTGAAAATGCTCTCGTGTGGGGCCCAGCTAACACAACACATTCTCATAATGTTCTTGCCATGTTGTGGCAATGTTATAACATTGACAAAATATTCCAGTAACATTGTGAGAATGTTAGCTGGGAATGGTATCACACTTCAGACACTGAGACGCTGAACACCAGGTCCTAAAGACAGGATTGTAGAGACCAAGGGGGTATTTCACAAAGCAGGATTACTGCACTGAGTAAAACCCAGAACAGCTCTTTTCAGTCCAGATAGATTGATAGATTGTTGCATTTACATAGCGGTTTTCTCACACTCAAAGTGCTCTACAGTGGGGAATTGCTCAGCGGGAAACTCATCTCAACTACCACCAATGTGCAGTTGATGCATGGCAGCCATTTTGTGCCACAATGCTCACCAAACATCAGCTGAGGTGGAGAGGGAGAGGACAATTTAAAACAAACAAATCAGGGGATTATTAGGTGAAAGGTTGAGAGAGCCAGGTTGGGAATTTAGCCAGTACCCTGAAGAACCGCCCTGCGCATTGCAATGACTGTCATGGGATCTCTAATGACCCCACTGAGTCAGAACCTAAAAAAATTGGTTGAGACGTTACTTTACTTCAGTCCATGTTCCCTATTTGGGAGAGTGCTGGGTCCTTACCCAGTGCAGTTATCCAGCTAACTCAGTCACCCTGCCTGGTGAAACTCACCCTCTGTCACAGGGCTGTCTGGCAGAGCCCCGGGGGAGAGGGTGGGCTCAGAGCTGGAGGGGGGCACGGCGCTGTCTGGCTCTTCAGGGGCGAAGTCCTCACAAGTGAGCTCTGTGGCCTGTGTTCAGAAAGGCAAGGGGAAATAACCAATAGCTGTGGAGCCGGGGGAGTAGGGTCTGTGACATCACTCGCTGACGCATGCAGTATGTACCTCTTCTGAGCACCCAAATTCTAGCCACTCCTGTCTGTGTCTGTCTATCCCGTCTGAGCACCTGAAAGACACATTGTACAGAAAGACAAAGACACACACACACACACACACACACATACATTCAGCAGGTGAAATAAATGCAGTGTGTACACCGTGAATTGGCTGCTTTCTGTGTCAGAGATGCTGATAACCTGAGAAAACTTCCATCACTGAAAACTGAAAACAAAAGGCGGTCTGTACACTTTCTTAAAGCACAAAACTTATCGTATCCATTTATACTACCCCGTCAAATTTAGTAACCAAAAGCATATACATGTGAAGTAAGAAATATAATACAATAAAGTGCATGTGATAATATGATACAATGAATGTGGCTGCGGACTGTCCATGGGAAAAGCAAAACGACCCTACGCTCCTCACCTCTGAAGGGTATGACACCAGCTGCAGCCATTGGTCACAGCAGCGGAGTGACAGGCTTCACAGTCGCTGTGCTGGAGGCAGGCTGGGGAAGAGAGATCACAAACTATGGCAAACCACACAGTAATGCTGAGAGAAGAGCCAATGAGAACACAGAACCAAACCGAGTCATGACACAACCGACCGATTGAGTCGTCCTTGGTTAACAAAATTCTTGCAGACAAAACACTCTTCTTTAAAATCATTTAGGCAATAAAAAGGCCACACAATATCAATCAATTATAGTTTAAAAGCAAACAACCTTTCCAAAATAAATGATCACACAAATGATCTAAACAACTGAACCGACCAATTGGCTGTGACTTTAACTGTGCCTTGCTGTGATTGGTCGTGGCCCTTCCTTCCCTTGGTCTCTGGGGATACTCACTTGGCAACGGGATGAACTCGAAGGCGGAGTGGTTGGTGATCTTGGTGGTGTCAATCTCTACCCGGTGGTACTCGTAGATCGTCTTGCGTTGGATGTCTGCAGGGAGAGCGTTGCTTCAGTATGTACTCAACACTCAACGAAATTTGGATCACTTTCAGTTTTGTAATATTTCACCAACCTTTTCATGAATGAAAACATGCACTGAGTGGTAATATGAGTCCGGATAAACATAGCCATTGCTCAATGGTACGCCTGATCTAGCCTCTGTGACTGACAGACAGACAGCTCTGTGACTGACAGTCTCTCTGTGACAAACAGACAGTCTCTCCGTGACAGACAGACAGTCTCTCTGTGACTGACAGTCTCTCCGTGACAGACAGACAGCTCTGTGACTGACAGTCTCTCTGTGACAGACAGACAGTTCTGTGACTGACAGTCCCTCTGTGACAGACAGACCGTCCCTCTGTGACAGACCTGGGTTTTGTGGTGATGGTGCTAGAACCATGAACGCATCAGACAGGCCCGCCTTCACAGGATGCTGAGTGGAGCTGATCATCTCCATGGGCAACGGGACCTGAGAGAGAGAGGGAGAGAGGGAGGGAGAGAGAACAAGAGACAGTGAGAGACATTGGCTCATTCTGTCTGTGTTCCATAGCCAATTTCATGCAAATATATTAGTTTTATTTCCGGCAAAGATTTGGCTAAATCTGTGCATGTGTGTGTGTGTGTGGTGGGGTATGGTGTGGTGTGTGAGTAGGTGTGTCTCAGTGTCTCACGTGCATGTGTATGTGAGTGTGTGGGTGTTTTGGCAGCATGTTTGTGTGTGTGTTGCCTGGTGTGTGTGTGTTTGTGGTGTGGTATGGTGGTGTGTGTGTGTGTCTTGCGAGCATGTGTGTGGGTGTGTGCGTATTGCAAGCATGTTCGTGTGTGTGTTGTGCGGTGTGTGTGTAAGATAATGACTGTGTGTGTGTGTTTTGGCAGCATGTTTATGTGTGTGTTCTGTGGTGTGTGCGTATAAGAGAATGAGCGTGCGTGTGTGTTGCGTGCATGTCTGTGCGTGTTTCCCCGGCTATAAGCCTCCGAGCAGTAATGTCTCTCACGTCTCTGTAGCTGAAGACGATGGTCCCGCTCCGACGAAGAGCGGTCTGGAAGGTGAACTCTCCCTCGGCCTCCCGGCCCTGCAGCCGCACCCGGTCCCACTGCACCACAAACACCTCCCCTGGGGCGGGACCACACACACGCATCACATCAGGTCAGAGGTCAGAGGTCACCATACCAGCCCTGTCCACCACCGCCAGGCTCCCCGCTCACCGTTGTCCATGTACTGAACGGTAGAGCTCCGGGAGAAGCTGGGGTCGAAGTTCGCCATGAGCGGGGCGATGTACTGAGTGGCCGTCAGCATGCGGTGGGTGACCTCGCCCGTGAAGATGAACCCTAGGAGAGGTCGAAGGTCAGAGGTGAGAGAGAGGTCGAGTGATGCTTCGCCTCCTCGTTTCCGCTGGTCCCTTGCCGAGCTGGCCCATCGGTCGGGCCCGGGCCTTAAAGGTACGATGTTTGTGTTAAAACATTGGTAGGAGACCATTGTAATTCCCTTCCTATGATTGAAAAAGGGTCACTGATATGCTGACTCACCCTCTGCATGTGCGTAATGTCCTTATACACACACTTCAAAATATGCAGTTGACAGACCGACACTCTGTACCAAAACATTGTATAGCTGTACAATATTTCAAGCTCATTGACAATTGGTTGTAATTGCCACAGCCAATGGCGTTTCAACGTCAGCGCGTTTACAGAGAAGAGGGAGGGATAAACAGTGCTGCGGTTTGACGGTGTTTGTTGCCGCACTTCCTCTCTAGAAATCTGAAATGACCGAATGTACCTTTAATGTGAACAACGTTCTGGCCATGAAGGGGATGTGACATACACACTGAGGTTTACAACAGCACGCCTGGACTTGACAGCTGACAGAGAGCCCACCCAGAGCACCAGCTCTGTGGAACACTGGGAAATGGAGTGTGCGGTCGAAAGAGCCGTGGTCTTTCAGCAACATGAGCATTTCCAGTGAAAGTGATGACCGCAGAGGGCTTTCCAGAGAACTTGTGAAAAGATAAAAATCTTTACCCAGCTGCCAATGGATAAAATTGACTCAAACACAACATACTGTATCAACACTAATAGGACAACACAAACAGCAGTCCCTAACTAATAACATCAACATCTTACAATGTTTCCCAAGGTGATTCCATAAACATATACTCCCAATTATTGTAGCTGGATATTTCTTCTAAAACATCCCATGGTACTACCATGTGAACTAGATATAATGTTCATGGCATCATTTTCTGGCCAGACCCAAATTTGACTTTGTATACTTTTTGAATAAATTATCTATTTGACTTTATTTACCTTGAGGCTGTTCCTCAACCAAAATAACCAAAATATTTACCAGTCTTGAGGTTTGGAAGTCATACACCAAGTGGTGCTGATGTAGTAAGCCATCCAAAAAAAAAAGGACAAGCAGCACAATTTAGCATTTTTAATGACCACAACTTTTTTCTGAGCACAATTATGAAAATATCATAATCTGAAAGTAAATTGTTTCAGAATACACAACTTCTGGTTTTTTCCAAATTTTTATGCTAAAGACACCCCCATTTAAGAACCAACGTTTCTAGAACGACAAATCCAATGATACTAACATGTTCTCTATTGAATAAATAAAGAACATTTACACAGTGTTAAATGTCAGAAGTAAAAACAAAGTAGCCACCCCCAGCACCTTTCTGCAAATTGTACCTAATCCCACCCATGTTCTGTAGTTGTTATTATGTCCGTTAGTATGCACTTATTGTACGTTGCTTTGGATAAAAGCTTCTGCTAAATAAACGTAATGTGAGCAAATGTCATCCATCTTAGGAATTTGAATCTGTTATTGAATGGAATTGTTCTTCACAAGCTTTATTTTTTCTATTCAAACAAAGACAACTCTAATTTCATAGCTATGAACCATGTAATCGCATAACCACACCACCAATAATTAGGATCTCACTGGAACTGTTTATAATGTATTTTTCTGTACTGAATCTGCTTTTCAGTGACCTCCCTATCTTTGGCCTCTCTAATGAACAGTCTGGTTCTGTTCTGACCCGTCTGAATGTCACTTTTGTTTTGCCCACATTTCATTCTTTAGCAATGGTGCTATGACAAGCCACTTAATGTCTTAATTTTTCCATTTGCAATTACATCATTTGGCAGACGTTCTCCGGAGTGACTTACAAAAGTGCTTTGAATTACTCATGAGACAAATCACTACTGTCTACAGAAATTGTACATTTCTAAGGGTAAGGGAAGGGTAGGGCAAGTTTTCATTTTGACAGAAAGCACAGGGTAGTTCAGGTGTTCTGAGTGGTGAAACATGGCAAGTGTCTCTGCTGTTCTGTGCTGGCTTCAGCGGGAAGGTGGTCCCACCACTTAGGAAAGGAAAGGGGAGTGATATTGAGATTCACTGGCTCCATTTATGAAATTCAGAGCACTACGCCCTGGGAGGGCTCAGCAGATGGTCTGGCTGAAGAGATGTTTTATCTGAGCATCCGATCGTTAAAACGAAAAAATGTCTTAGAGGCTATCGTCATTTGTAGATTAACAGATTTCTGTGTGCTATGATGTTTGAGCGCTGAAATTACAGATTTTCTGAGTGAATGTATGAACACACCCTTAGGCCGGAAACATACCCTTCAAAAATATGCGAATGGAGATGCTTCCTGCTACGCAAAGTCGATTTAAACCTTACTGTACATCACCTGAAATTCTTACAGCAGTGCGAGCTGCAGTGAATGGCGTAAAGACGAGGGACACTATATCAGGCGACAAGCGGACGATGTTGTGCCGTTTGTGCTCACTGTCCTGGATCACCCCCTTGAATTTAATTGGGCCCTGCGTGTATAATGCATGAGCCTGGCATTTCCGTTCGCATACTTACTCAGGGAATGTTCCGGGCCTTAGAGATGGAGCTGTGAAGTGACCGACTAGGGATGTATGGAACAGCTAAGCTGGAGTGTAGGGCTTGACTGCAGCCTGGGGGCAGGAGGGAGCAGCCCTGTAGGTCCGCACCTGGGCACCTGGGGCCGACTGGACCTACGGCTAGCCTTAACGTCACATCCGACATAGCATGTGCACCTAGTCGTATCTTTAGACGGTGCAACAGGCATAAACATTGAACACGACATCAGACACAGCATGTGCACCTAGTCGTATCTTTAGACGGTGCAACAGGCATAAACATTGAACACGACATCAGACACAGCATGTGCACCTAGTCCTATCTTTAGACGGTGCAACAGGCATAAACATTGAACACGACATCAGACACAGCATGTGCACCTAGTCGTATCTTTAGACGGTGCAACAGGCATAAACATTGAACACGACATCAGACATAGCATGTGCACCTAGTCGTATCTTTAGACGGTGCAACAGGCATAAACATTGAACACGACATCAGACACAGCATGTGCACCTAGTCGTATCTTTAGACGGTGCAACAGGCATAAACATTGAACACGACATCAGACATAGCATGTGCACCTAGTCGTATCTTTAGACGGTGCAACAGGCATAAACATTGAACACGACATCAGACATAGCATGTGCACCTAGTCGTATCTTTAGACGGTGCAACAGGCATAAACATTGAACACGACATCAGACACAGCATGTGCACCTAGTCGTATCTTTAGACGGTGCAACAGGCATAAACATTGAACACGACATCAGACATAGCATGTGCACCTAGTCGTATCTTTAGACGGTGCAACAGGCATAAACATTGAACACGACATCAGACATAGCATGTGCACCTAGTCGTATCTTTAGACGGTGCAACAGGCATAAACATTGAACACGACATCAGACACAGCATGTGCACCTAGTCGTATCTTTAGACGGTGCAACAGGCATAAACATTGAACACGACATCAGACATAGCATGTGCACCTAGTCGTATCTTTAGACGGTGCAACAGGCATAAACATTGAACACGACATCAGACATAGCATGTGCACCTAGTCGTATCTTTAGACGGTGCAACAGGCATAAACATTGAACACGACATCAGACATAGCTACAACCGACTTAACGGTTAAGACCAATTCTCTTTTTTACGTCCAGCTGGTGCAACCGGCCCCAGACCCCACTCAGATGCCAGCTGCCTCAGAGCCAGCAGAGGGGAGGAGCAGGGGCGCTTAGCGTGAGATTCTGGGGAAGCTGAGCACCAGCCGGGCCGCAGAGGTCTGGGCGAGCTGTAGGGAAGGGATTCCAGCTTTTTATCGCAGGAATGCGTGACTTATTTTTGTTCAATGCCGGCCTGTTTGCACCAGCGCTAAAGGCATTAAATCGGATAAGGAGGCGTTTTGTATGCTACTTGCCGACAGTGGACCAGTCAGCCTACAGCTGTCAGGTTAATGTCTCTGAGGTTCTACCATATAATATACTAAATATACACTCACTGCGCAATTTATTAGATAGACCTACCCACCAGCTTGTTAAGGCAAATATTTAATCAGCCAATGATGTGGATAAATGCATTAGAGCATGCAGACAGCTGTATTTCAGACCAAATGTCAGAATGGGGAAGAAATGTGATCGAAGTGACTTTGACTGTGGAATGATTGTTGGTGCCAAACAGGGTGGTTTGAATATTTCAGAAATGTCTTATCTCCTGTGATTGTCACACACAACAGTTTCTAGAGTTTGCAGAGAATGGTGCGAAAAATAAAAAACATCCTGTGAGCAGCAGTTCTGCGGGCAGAAACACCTTGTTAATGAGAAAGGTCAGAGGATGAGGGCCAGACTAGTCAAAGCTGACAGAAAGGTGACAGTAACACAAATAACCACACATTACAACAGTGGTATGCAGAATAGCATCTCTGAACACACAACACATCAAAATTTGAAGTGAATGGGCTACAGCAGCAGAAGACATAATAAGTCTAAGAAATAAGTCTAATAAATACCTAATAAAGTGCTCACTGAGTGTACATTCCCATGATGCTGGGAGTTTATCGTCCTGAACATGGTCCTGTACAGTAAGCATGTCTTCAGTAATAAAACAGATCAGCTGGATGCCCATGTGGGGGACAGCCTACCGCTGCAGCCCCAGTTAACCTCAAGGGCAGGGATGGAGACTCGAAATCCCAGAAACCAACGCTCCCAACTCACCAGTACAGTACAGAGAGCGTCGATATGGGAGGCTTTTAAAAGCAGGCTAAGACAGTCCCGAGACAGTGGGCAGAGGCGTATTGTGGTGTTGCTGAACGGCTGCCACATTGTGAAAGAAAGGTCTTGCCTCGTGGGGAATTGGACAGAACTGGCAACCCGAGGCAGAACAAACACAGTCAATCTTACCGCCAGCCATTTGTCTGCTGAGCAACATACCATACCTCCAGTTGCTATGGTGACTTGCCTCAGGTAATGTCCATAAAAGGGGAAGTCAAAGGACAGAGCTACTTGCTAGAGGGGGAGAGAGAGAGACAGAGAGAGAGAAAGAGAGGGAGAGACAGAAAGAGAGAAAGATAGAAGATGAGGAAAGAGCAAAAATAAATGCTTACTCATCCACCCCCACTAAAATCTCTTTCCCACCCGCTTTTATTGTTTCAATAAAATTGTTCATTTTTATTATGTGCAAATGGGTGTGTAGTTGTATATGAATGTGTATGCATGTGTCCATATACACTCAGTGCCCACTATATTTGGCAGACCTGCACTGTACACTGTTCATTAATGCAAATATCGAATCAGCCAGTCATGTGTCAGGAACTCAATGCATAAAAGCAGGCAGGCATGGTCAAGAGGCTCGGTTGTTGTTCAGACCAAAAATCAGAATGGGGTAAGAAATGGGATCTCAGTGACTTTGAGCACAGAATGATTGTTGGTGCAAAACAGGGTGGTTTGAGTATCTCAAACTGCTGATCTCCTGGGATTTTCAAGCACTACATTCTCTAGAGTTTACAGAGAATGATGCGAAAAACAAAAAAAAACATCCAGTGAGCAGCAGTTATGTGGGCAAAAATGCCTTGTTAATGAGAGAGGTCAGAGAAGAATGGCCAGACTGGTTCAAGCTGACAGGAAGGTGACAGTAACGCAAATAACCATGGGTTACAACAATGGCATGCAGGAGAATCTCTGAACACACAACACATCAAAACTTGAAGTGGATAGGCTACAGCAGAATAATTCTAAAAAATCTAATAAATACCTAGTAAAGTGGTCACTGAGCATATGTATGTGTCTGTATTGTCTTTGTGTGACTGTATGTGAGTGTGTGTGTGTCACTGCGAGTGTGTGTGTGTGTGTGTGTGTGTGTGTCACTGTGTGTGTGTGTGTGTGTCACTGTGAGTGTGTGTGTGTGCGTGTGTGTGTGTGTCACTATGTGTGTATGTGTGTGTCACTGCGAGTGTGTGTGTGTGTGTGTGTGTGTGTGTCACTGTGTGTGTGTGTGTGTGTCACTGTGAGTGTGTGTGTGTGCGTGTGTGTGTGTGTGCGTGTCACTATGTGTGTATGTGTGTGTCACTGTGCGTGTGTGTGTGTCACTGTGTGTGTGTGTGTGTGTGTCACTGTGTGTGTGTGAGTGTGTGTGTGTGTGTGTGTGTGTATGTGTGTGTCACTGTGTGTGTGTGTGTGTGTTTCTCACCGCCGCCTGTCGGTGTGTGTTGGACAGGATGCCGTGCATTCTGACTTGACCGTGCTGCGGGGCCTCCATGTCGACCCAGAGCTGATCCGTGTGCCACTCGGCCGGACCGAAGCTCCTCCACGAGTAATACATGCGAGAGTCCTCCTGAGAGACAGAGGGAGGGAGAAAGAGAGAATACCACTGTTTACTTTACTTTTCTGCTCATGAATTGACCTTTCCTTTGTTTTCTTAAACAGGACCAGGAGAGATTTGTTCAGTGCACATCTGCAGCCAAGTCACAGAGTGAAAAGTGATGCGTAGGTGAGGAACGGATAAGTGGAAGGCAAGCCAGAGACAAACGAGTGTGTGTGTGCTTGTGTGGATGTGTGTGTGTGTGTGCTTGTGTATGTATGCATGCATGTGTGTGTAGTATATGGGTGATTATGCAAATAGGGGAGCTTTGAAAGTAATTGTTCCTTCTTTTGTTTTTACTCCCTTATAACAGCTTTCTAAACTGAATTGAGTCTGACTCATTCTAATCTCACAGTTTTGTTGTTGTCCGAAGAGTTTTGGTCATGTATTTTAATGAGAAAAACATACATTCCAAAACAAATTTATTTAAAGAAAAATAAAAACAATGAATTTCACTGACAACAAAATGTAATATAAGCATTTTATTTTTATAGAAAATATACCTGTCCCATGCCACTGGCATCATTCCTATCACAACAGCCAGCAATAATGCTTGTACATGAAGTACCATGGAAACAGTTACAGACAAACAAATGTCAGATGTCACTGAACACACGGATTGCAAAATAAGAGTATGGATTTCCGCACTTAGATATCATTTGTTCACTTAGGGTATCTTGGGGCTGGAGGGGGGCGGTCTATAGCATCCACAACACGTCAACATGCACACAAGGCAGGCTCCCCCCGCTGTCTCTCACCACGATGTGCGTCTTGTTGTCTGGCAGGGTGTCGATGGCCAGGCCCTCCCCAAGCTGCCGCTGGTCCCTGCGGGTCCTCCTCGCCTCCAGGGGGCGCCCTCCAGTCCATGGCGACAGGCCATACAGTACATCTGCCCGAAACACCACACAGACAAGTACATTTAACAGTTTACCAAAGCAGGTTGTAGGGGTAAGAATGGCTTCAAGTATCTCATGTTTCCTAAAACAGGAAAGTAGCATGTGAAATAGATTTTTCTGAGACAAGTAATACAATTCCAGGTATTGTGTGTGCCCTGTTAAATGTTATGACAGAGGAAAAATCAATTGGCCTACTGATAAAACCTACCTAAACATACCTAAAACTCC
Organism: Conger conger; assembly: GCF_963514075.1. Lineage (NCBI taxonomy): Eukaryota > Metazoa > Chordata > Actinopteri > Anguilliformes > Congridae > Conger > Conger conger. The sequence goes on from NC_083775.1 coordinate 29,976,503, forward strand.
CCGATTCTACCACAAATGTGTGTTTTTCAGACATAAGCAGTCTTGGAAAAGTGTGAAAGTGACAAATGTTGAAAGTCTTTAGTTCCACTGCTTCTGAAAGTTTAATTTGAGTTGATTAAAAAGTGTGTCAATAGATTCGGGAGTCTATTGTCTGATTCCATGTTGCAAACACACCTGAGGAGTTAACTGAAGTGAAGGCAATCTTCAAGCAACTGTTCAGAGAAAAAGTCTCCTCACGTCATGTTTTTGGAAACGCACATTAAATTTTCAAGAGCTGTCTTGAAATTGTGCTTGAAGTACCTTGTGCATTTTCAAGACATGTCACCATCTCACCCACCCACCCCAGGCTACCACACTTTGAGCTAACTTATGCTTGTGAAGCCCCGGAAGTCAGACTGTACTGTGCATATTGAGTTCCCATTAAAGTGAATGGGGAATTTCTGACTAAAAGTTTCCCAAAGTTATGTTGAAACTTTAATAATCATTACATTACACATGAACGGTAGTTTGTGAAAATGTAATACGATATGAAAATTTTAATGAAAGTGTTCCAAAAACTTCTGAATCATAACGACCATTGTTTCACAACTGGTACACATAATGAAACTTCCGACCACAAAAAAAATAATAAACTGACGATGGTTTTCTTTGGTTGGTGAATCACCTTGGTTTTCTACACTGAATTCAATGGACAGCAAGCTCTTTTGCATGCAACGTGCGAGGCTGTTTCCCATCATTCTCAGGGTTTGCCACCTGACCGCTCCCACCCTCTCCAGTTCCTATGTACGCTCTATGACAACCCTGGTGTAGAATCCACCTAACCAGCTTGAAATTATCAGCTACCAGCTGTTTCAAAACATAGCTTCAGCTGCTCAAACCACATTCAGTATGGAGCTGCTCAACCAGCTACCAGCTGTTTCAAAACCTAGTTTCAGCTGGGTTGTTTTCAGCGGGGAACACTGTAGTGAGGTCAGCACCCGCGACACTGGCCCATACCACATTGGTGAAGCCCACACATTAGACCCTACAATCATGCGCATCCTTGGCTAGGTGCATTTAGTGCCTAGCCATTATGGGAAAAACACTTAAATGAGGTGAAACGGGATGAGTGAAGGCCTGTAGCGTAATGGTTAAGGTAAATGACTGGGGCACACAAGGTCGGTGGTTCTAACACAATAAGATCCGCACAGCCGTTGGGCCCTTGAGCAAGGCCCTTAACCCTGCATTGCTCCAGGGGAGGACTGTCTCCTGCTTAGTCTAATCAACTGTACGTCACTCTGGATAAGAGCGTCTGCCAAATGGCAATAATGTAATGAAATGAGTGAACTGTATTGGAGAACAGCTGCATGGAAAGGGCGCAGATTTACATTTAAATGGAAATTAGTAAAGGATACATTCCGCAGACATCAGGAAGTTATTATTTCCACACAGCGAGTGGTCACTGTGTGGAGTAGCTTGCCAGGACATATAGTGGAGGTAGATACACTGCGGGATTTCAAGACCAGGCTTGATATGGTGCTACATACTATTAGGCTTGAGTGGTAGGAACCAGAGAGCACCGCTGAGCTGAATGGCTTGAATGGCCCGTTCGCATCATTATGTTATGTTATATTATGGCTTTACACTGCACTGCATAGGAGTGGCATTCTAGTATCAGGTGCAGGGAACAGTACTCATAGCTCAAAGGTTGTAGGTTCAATTCCTAGGAGAAGCCCTGTCATTGTACCCTAGAGAAAGGTACTTACCCCAGTGCTGCTGTATTAAATATCCAGCTGTATGAACGATTTCTTATGCACAACGAGCTCTGAAACAAGAGCTGCAAGTGCCTCTCAGAACATCTGCTGAGTGACTCAATGTAAATAACGTAACTGCAGGACAGAAACAGGGGAGGAAGAACGAACGTCGACGTTTCATCATCGCTGAAATAACTCATGACACACACACACACGCAGCTGCGATGCAATGTAATCCGACAAATCTAGCAAGGCAGAACGAGACGTGTTTATCAACTTGGAATGAAAGCGTTGGCTGCTCCGGGAGGTGAAGGTTTCAGCCAGCCCCACATCAATTTACGCGTTTTGCAAGGCCGCGTCAAGGCCTCCTCATCTTCCGTTTTCAGCGTGAGCTTATCGAACTGAGATGTGCTCAGCGGAGTCAGATAGCGCTTCACAGCACAGCGGCGGGGCTATCTGCTCCCCCAGACCTGGCATCCAGCAGGGAATAACAAAGACTCACCACCACCCCCATCCCCCTTCTGCTTTTCTGCAACAGAAGTAACATGACATCTATTTTGTGTCGGCTCCTCTTGTGCCATTTGCCCAGATGGACTTTCTGTGCCCAGCAGACATTTTGGCCATCGAACGACTGTTCATCTTGGGCTTTTTAATTGTAAGAAAGAAAATGGAGTTCACTTGAGTGCAGAATAGACTGCCTGTGCCAAATTCTGACCTGTCGCATGTTGTTCCAACAGCAACTCAAGTGTTTCCGACAACAGGGGACCACAGAGAGACAATGGGGGAGGGGCATGGTGAGGGCTGAAGGAAACGGCACAGTAGAGGACGTGTGTCTGTGTGTGTGTGTGTGTGTGTGTGTGTGTGTGAGGTGAGGAGGGGGGACTTTTTCCTATTATCAAAAGTCTAACTGGTGAAAACGTTGTTGTCAACCACCAGGCTAATCCATCCATGGCTGCATGCCAGCTGCAGTAATAGCCAGTGAACGGTTCACCGGTGTGAAAGCGATGATTGGCAGAGTTCATGGACCTCATAATGAGCAGATGCAATTAGTTCAACAGGAATGGCTCTCTGCAGCAAAACACAATGATTGGTTCACTGCAATCATCGGTGAGTCACAGAGAGCATAGGGCAACTCATTTAAGGGCTGATGAAACCTGCACTGTGCCTTCATTACTGGGATGAAATTATTTCAGCGTCTGAACCCTGTCAGAACTGCTCTCTACTTCTCTCTCTATCCCCTTCTCTCTCATTCTGCCTTTCTGCCATGAACAAGCAAAAAACAAAAACTCAAAGAAGTCAACCGCAGCCATGCAAGCCGTAACCCAAAATTAAATTTCCTGTGAGACAGACAAAACAGGGACGAACCTAATTGGATGTCTGACCTCAGTTGTGCTGTCAAATAGACAAAACACAATGAATAAACATGAATGGTTGCTGTGTGTTAGCCATTTTGCTTTCTCTCAGTGATGTAAACTGCATTTCCCAGAAGGCTTTGCATTTTCATCCAGGCTTTATCTCTTTGGCTGGACCCATGACCTCTGTCCATTGACGGCACAATTTCCTTCCTACTCAGCGGGAAAAAAACCCGCATTCAAATCTCCCGACCATAGTGCAAAGTGCCTTGACACTTGAAAAGCTTTGGAGAGAATTTATGGGGGAAGCTGTCAATCAACTGGCCCAGCTCTACAATTCCAGCCCCGTCTGTGAAGAACTCCGAACGACGCTGCACAAAAGCAGATATGTTGATAACTAAACGAATGACAGGCGAAGAACATCGCCAGAACTGAAAGATTCTCACACAAGAGGCTGCCATCTTTGATCTTCACATAATACGGCTCCATTATTATCCAGTTCTATGTTTTCAACGTCTTAGATTTAGTCCTGCACTCCCTCTGCGAGTTCATCCATCATTCAAACAGATGGTTTGTATCCTGTTATTGAGGAGGAAAGAGGCTTTCCGAGGGTAACCGCTCCCACAGATAATGAAGACGTGCGCTAATTAATCCAGCAAACAAAGGCGTGAGAGGGGTTGCTGCCAGGTCATGAATCTAATCTAACGCTGGCCGGAGTCACAGAGCAGCAGCATGTCCTCAGGGGAAAGAGTAGCGTCTTCGTCTCAACCTTGATCAATAACGTACTGAGGAGGTCCAAAATAAAAAGAGGAAACGTCCTTGCATATATTTACACTTATGTGAGTGGTATCCTCACAACGGCCGAGTACGCTGACTGAAGCCATAAGTTAAGCCTGTTTTTCTCCATGGCCTTTTCTCCCTGAGTCCTTACCAAGTAGAAAATTGTGACAAGAAATTATAATACAAATAAAAAAAATAAAAAAATGAGACAAGGAAAAGGAGGCATGGGGAGGATATTGCAGAATGGACAGGGCTAATGAATAACAATTATTATAAATTCATAATTATAATTTCTACAAAAAGTTTCAGTGAGATTTCAGTTAAATCTTACATTTCATTACAAAACCTTCTCAAAGACCACTCAGAATCTAGCTACTCAAGAGGCCTATTGTTCATTTAATTTAAAAAAAGGGTATTTAACTAAAAGCAACCTTCCTGGAAAAAAAGGGCCTGATCAAACATGTTGGGCTACTTGTGTACACCTTATCTGGAACCCTTCCGTATGCAACTTACCACGTTTTTTCCCCCATGCGGTCTCACCTTGCAAACAAGGTTCAAGAGAACTACAGCCTATGTCGCTGACATCGCAAGGACAACTTTCGGGACGTAAATAGTGTACGCGCAGATACTTGATAGTAAAGAGGTGTGTCTAACTATGACGTCACCACCACTATAAATACGTTCGCCCCAACACACTAGGCTGGCAGAGTAACATTCTAACCCTAACTCTTTGTACTTCTCGTAGGCATGGTTACTGTTTTGTTCCTAGCTTTCAGGAACCTCACGGGGAGTTTTGGGCGTTCTGACGGAATCCGCGTTAAAAAAAAAGTCTAGAGGCTTACTCTGCCAAACTCAGTGTCCCGGTGAGGTGTGCCATGGCCGCGGACAGCTCGGCTGCCGCTAAGAGTTCGTCTCTGAGGCCGGGTTACTGCTTCCCGGGTAGCTAATGCAAATCTGAGCAGATGAAACTGAACGCGGCGGTACTATTTGCGAATCCTTTCTCATGGACCCGCAAGAAAGCCCGCGTTCAAACAAATATATGGTGTGGACCGGCTTGTACACGTTTTAATCTTAAATTTGGTTCGCTACATGCGTGTTATGTAATAGTGTAACGCTAATTATGTTGAATCTGTTTTCGCGTACAATCAGTTTATCGTTTTTTTAGGCTGTTCGTAGGCCTCAATTTTTCTAGCTAATCAATAATTGGTAATTTAGTCATTTGCACAATCGCATCAAGCATGATAAATTGACAATTAGATTTAGAAATGTAATTTAAAGATTAATGCATGACAAACTGGTTCGTAAACGGCCCTATTTGCGAACTTGGATAGCCACATCGACACATTTTCAGTGGTGATCACGTTAGCTATGATTCGATGGGTAGCTTTGTTGAAGTACATGTATTCTGACCGGTGTGCACGCCAGGGGGAATGGTCCAAACTCCTTTAAAATGGAATAATTACGGTTGTGTTTCCCCAAAAAAATACAACCCACCGACAACAAGGATCCGATCTGCATTTCTGAAACCCAGTCCTAAAAACGTTTAAAGTAAAATGGAAATCTTTACCATGATTGCACATTAACTACGCTATTGGAGAGTTAATACGTTTCTTTTTCTCGTGCCTGTTTGACCCACTTCACCTCTCCCCCAAAACGTTTTGGAACCTTCTAGTGCTTCTTCGAGAAAGGGTGTCAGCCTCCAGTCCTGGTGCATTGCTGTGTCTGCTGGTTTGTGATGTGTATCGGTACCATTGATTCATGAGCATACACATGGCTCAAATTGGTCTCCAACTTTGTGCCAGGTGTATGCTGGTTTTTATTCCAGCCTCATATATATATAATTGGTTAAATTATTTGCTGAATTAGGGCTGTAGATTTGCATATAATGTATATGTGACATGTTATTTGTGTTGTCTAAAGAACAACAATGGCTGATTGAGTAATTGGAATCAATCAAGGCGGCATTAATTGGTTGGAATGAAAACCTGCATACACAGCGCTCTGTAGCAATGAGTTTGAGACCAAGAGTCCATACCTTCCTGAGATCTAAATTGGCTGCTGATTGGAAGGAAATCACAAAAACCTGCACACATTGCAGCTCTTGAAGACTAGTTTGACAATGGGTTCATGCATTTGTTTATATGACCGAAATCACGGGTGTCCAGTCTTGCCAGAAAAAGGGACTGAGTGGGTGTAGATTAACTTGACTGTTGATTGAAAGGACACTAAAAATACCACAGCCCACCAATCGGCTAAATCACAGGTGTCAAAATCCAGTCCTGGAGGGCCGTAGTGTCTGCTGGTTTTTGGTGTGTTCTGGGTTCATTCAAGTCATTGAATGGTTAAAGTATCCACATGCCTTGTTCTCAAGGCCTTAATTGGCCTTAATTGGCAGCTGATTGAAAGGAAACCACAAAAACCTGCAGACACTGTGGCCCCCTGGGCATTCAGTTTGACACCCCTGGGCTAAATGAATCCCTGCAAGTGCAGTGCCCTGTCACTTATCCCCCGGTGTCTTTAAATATTTAGGCGTCAACATCTCGCATACTCTTAAAATCGCTCCACAAGGGGTGTCTCGGTGGCGCAGCCTGCAGAGCACTAACCGCATGCTCATTGTGAGCCGCAGTTGGCAATTTGTTGCGTGTCTTTCCCTCTCTCTCGCCCCCATTCTTCCTGTCTCTATATACTGTCCAATAAAGCTGAAAAAGGCCTAAAAAATATCTTTAAAAAAAATCGCTCCACAAGAAGAATTGACTGAGAAGATTAAATTAGATCTTCAGAGATGGAGCGCATTACCTCTTTCGATCGTGTGTCGAATTGAAACAATTAAAATGAATGTGCTACCTCGAATTTTGTTTCTTTTTCAGACCCTTACTCTCTTTCTCCCCAAGTATTTTTTAAAACTCATTTAACACTACTATAATGTCTTACATTTGGGCTGGTAAATCCCCTAAGACCCAAAAGAAAACTCTCCAGAGTCCCAAGCAAGGCGGGGGCTTTGCCTTACCCAACGTGTTGCTGTACTATTGGGCTGGTAACCTTCAGAAGTTTAAAATATGGTATTATTCCCCCGACATTAATTGGTGCGTTGTAGAAGCCAACTCTTGCATTTCATCCTTTCTTCCTGCATTACTTTTTGCTCCCCTCTCAGTTCGTCCCTCCCAATACACAAGTAACCCTGTCGTTCTTTCCTCATTAAAAATCTGGAGACAGTTTAGACAACATTTTGGATTAAAATCTCCTTCTGTCCTTACCTCAATTTGCAAAAATCACCTGTTTTTACCCTCCACTCTAGATACAGCCTATACACATTGGAAGAAGAATGGCCTGGTCTCTTTTTGTTTTGTTTTAATCAGACGTTTTGTAGTTTTGAAAACCTTATCATTAAATTTGGTAAAATAAACCATGGTCTGTTTAGGTACTTTCAACTGCGTGACTTTGCAAGAACCCACTTTTCACCCTTCCCTGTGTTGCCTGAGAAAACAGTGTTGGAGAGCATAATGAATCACAAAATACTATCATCAATCTATAATCATCTCCTTTCTTCAGAATTACCCTCCCTTTTCTGACTAAAAGATGCATGGGAAAAGGAGTTGGGGTGCGATTTGGACGAGGATTGGTGGAAGGACGCACTGCTGAGTCAACTCCACTTGCACATGCGCTCGTATGAGTCACATCCAATTTTAAGTGGTTCACAGAATCCGTTATACTTGAGCTAGGCTGGGGAGATTGTTTCCTGAGGCTGATGATTACTGTGTCAGGTGCTCTCTCTCCCCTGCAGACTGCGCACACACATTTTTTTCTTTTTTGACACCCTTTCAGAAGTTCTCAACCAGTCCTTGACACCGTGCCCCTTAATAGCTATTTTTGGTGTTTCTCCTGTGGCAGGTATGTTTACCAGATGTCAAGCTTACCGTGTTGCGTTTGCATCTCTCATAGCAAATCATCATATATTGCTACATTGGAAGAGTCCCAACCCCCCTGGCACAAGCTCTTGGTTAAAAGACTTAATGTCTTTTCTCCACTTAGAAAGAAATCAAGTACTCGGTCAGGGGATCTGTGAAAGGATTCCATAAAACATGGGACCCATTCCTCTTCTATTTTAACTCTCTAACTTCAGTGGACTCTTAAATACTCATCCTCTTTTTATTGATCCAATTTTTTATTTATTTAATGTTATAGAACATGTGGGTGGGAGTGTGTGTGTGTGTGTGTGTGTGTGGGGGGGGGGGGGTTGTGTTATACATTTTATTTTTATTTATTTTGGAAAGTTGTCAAACTTCCTAATTACAGCATTTCCAATGCTTGCAATGTACTTTGGAGTTTGTCCAATAAACATTTATAATAATAAATAAAAACCGCAGCCCCACAGGGCTGTAGTGTGACACCCTGCTGTCAGGAGGCATCCTGGGACCCCCTCCGGTGTGGGACGGGGGTGTAACGTCCGGGGCTCGGGAGGTAAAGCCCTGCCGTGGGTCTCTTCTCATTGGGGTGAGTCCTGGAGACCGCCTCTGCTTACCGCTTCCATTGGATTCCAGTGCCAGCTGCTCAATGGTTCATGAAGTCAGTTTGTGGTGGATGCCATGTTTGACCATGGGGATGTTATGGTACCAGAGAATGTGCATTCCCCCCCCCCTCTCCCCCACCAAGTACCTTCAGACAAGCACAAAGCAGTTATTGTTTTTCAGAAATAATGTAACCCTGTAACCCAACATGTGCCAACTAAAAAATAAATGTAAAAAAATCACCATATGGTCTGCTAAACTAATCATGGGGTTTTTGCTGAATTTACACAAAATCTTGTTTTATTTTTTTGGTATTGAGAGAGGGTGGTGTATGATCGGCGCCTTTACCAAAATAGCTGCTGATGGTTTGCCATTCATGAATAGCCTTGGCCAACACCGCAGTATCTCTTGGGCCTGGCCCACTCTCAAGCAGCATATGCTGACTATATTGTTATGGCCGATGCAGGTCAGGAGATGGACAGTATTACGGACTCATCTTTGTGGGTTTCTGGGTGGCACATCCTGCCAATGCACTGCGCCAGGGCATGGATGGGACTTATGGTCTGCTAACAAATCTTGACCAGTGACTCCACAGAGCGATGCAGTTGGCTGTAGCATTGCCCAAGGAGGGGAGAGTTTCAGTTGGCCTGGATGTTGGCGTTTCCTTGCACACCAGTGAACCCTGCTGGTTGATCAGGTGCCATGAAGTGACTCATCTGTCCGACTTGCATGTGGGCCTGTTGTGTGATAAGGAGCAGCGCTTATTGGATTCAGAAGAGCACAAGCAAACATGCTCTCCTGAATCAACAGCAGAGGTTGTGATGTGTGTGTCGGTGTGAATCTGTCCAGGATGAGTTTTTCTTTTTGAAACTAAAAATGCTCAAAACTCTCTATTTGGGAATATTGTTTTGATGAATTTGGTGCCTCTAAGTCTTTTTCCCAGACAATTCTGAGTATTTGTTTATGTGGTCGGGGTGTTCTGAAAATGCAGGGCTCCCATGTTTCTTAAATCTTTGAAAGTCTTCGATTTTTGAAAAAAAAAATGTTATTGAAAAGAGCAATTGTGACAGAGGTACTTTCATCCTGAAAAGCTTGTCCACATTTTTTAGGAAAATTTACTCTGAAAAGCATTTCGATCCTCAGTCAGAACCCAATTTTCTCTAACTGGCAGGGGTTCAGATTGGAGTTCTGCCAGCAGTCATTTTCAAGGGTTTTCAGTCCATTTATGTGTTTGCTGTATTGATGGTCTGCAGCCATCGTAACACAGCCCGCTCTAAAGAGCTGCCTCTTATCACAAGTCGGGCTCACAGAGACAGGAGTCTGAGGAAGACATTTTACATCAGGGGTGTCAAACTCCAGTCAAGATCATGAAGACCAGTGGTCACCCCCTGCTTTACATGTATTGCCTGACTTGCAGTTGCCTGACTGACCAGCAGGGGTCACTGCCGTGTGATGAGGCACTGTCATCCTGAGCGGCCCAAGGTACTTTCCCTCTCTGTGATGACTGGACGGCAGCAGCTGCCTCCAAAGACTACAAACGGTACATCTGCCCACGGCTTCAGCTCAGCCAGGTCGGGTTTTTATAATCAAATTTAAAATACCTACATTACTAAGCTAGCTAGTTCACTGATCAGTCACTATTAGTTTGCTAGTTCTCAAAAGCTGCAGCCTTACTGTCGACCCTGAGGGAGGGAAAGTAACAAGGGTTTCTGGGCGGCGTTAGAGCCAATTACTCATCGCCCTGCAGGTCTGCCAGCCACAGTTGGCATTGTTACGGTCCAGTTTCAATACCAGGGGAGGGATAGTGTGGGGAGGAAAGTAAATCACTTGGTTATGGCCGAGTCCCTGGGAGAGAGATACCGAAGGCCAGCACCACCAGGGCTCGATTATACCCTGCACTCTCTAAAGCTGGGGTTAAACAGGGTTCATCTCCATCATCACATATGCTGTTTTTGTGTGAGCATATAAGCAACAGTAGAATGGGGAGGTCACAGATGGGAACTGACATGTATACATATATGTATGTGTCACTCACTGCTTCTGGTTACACCACCGGCACACCCTCCAAAAAGGAGTAATCACGTGAAAAGTTGTTGCAGAATGTGGTGTTGAAGGGGACAGAAAGACAACAGAAAGATTATACCGGAATGTTCTGTTGGTCCGCAGGGAAACCGTGAGATAATTGGCTTCTAACCACCCTGGGAAAGATCAACCCTAGGGGATACCACTGGATAACCCAGTGCTGCATCAGACACCCACAAATTACTACTCCCCTGTGATATCTGTGAGTTGTGTACTGTCATTTGGAGTATAAGGAAGTGAAGGGAGGTGCATTACTGGTGTCTTTTGGTAATTCCCGTCATGGTAGAACATTACAGGGATTTATAGGGTGGCCTGTAGCGTAGTGGTTAAGGTAAATCACTGGGACACGCAAGGTCGGTGGCTCGATCCCCAGTGTAGCCACAATAAGATCCGCACAGCCTTGAGCAAGGCCCTTAACCCTGCATTGCTCCAGGAGAGGATTGTTTCCTGCTTAGTCTAATCAACTGTCCATCGCTCTGGATAAGAGCGTCTGCCAAATGCCATTAATGTAATGTAATGTAATGGATTTCTCAGCAAAAAGAATATCACCCACAAGCCTGGATCATTTCGAGCTTTTCTTCGCAATTAAACATGACCGTCGGTGCCACGTGCGTGGGTGTGCAATGCATACGTTTGCATTTACATGTGTGTATACGTGTGTACGTGTTTGTATAGGGACATGCATGCGAATGTGCGCTGGGTCCAGAGAAGCCCACCAAGTTCCGAGCTCTGGCCATCCCGCACCCCTACAGCCCTCTTAGGGCCTCTTATAGCCTGCTCTATGTCACCAGTGCACCGAGTTAGCAGCGACTGTACCGGACTTAAACTGGGCTGCTCCAAGAGGTGACCTGGACACACGACACAAAATTCCCAGAAACTCGGCAAGCATGTGAAGTTACAGACAGGGCTTTGGTTCGCACACCAAAGGGTCGAAGAATCAACCGTTCTGACATTTAATAATATGCTTGTTTACACTTTATATGTCCAAATGATAAGCTTGAAGATCTAAACATTCATGGCAGAAAATTAAGTGAACTGTAATATTATAATGCGCTGTTTGAACACTGGCAATGTACTAGTCGACATGTTACATATCTGAATAGCTTTAGCTTCTTTACAATTCTTACTCCTTTTCTGCCCAGTTTGTAGAGGGATTGAGGCTCAATCAGGCTCAATCTGCACAAGACAGGGTGTGGCCCAGACTTACAGGAACACCCACAAGCAAAATGACCAATGAAATCAGCCCGAAGATAAAAACAAATAATGAAATGGTGGAAAGACTTACTTTCAACACCACAAGCCCTGTCATTCATCTGGCAAGTTACCTCTAATGCCTGTAAGCGTGACCATTTTCCACAGTTTCTCTTTTCATCTTAAAACCAAAAGTATATCTGAAGTTTTATGAGATTTTATAAAAGAAACAAGCATGTGTGTGATCAGGCATGAATAAAAGGGCTTGCTCTGTAAATATACGGGAGAAATGGCAGGTTGCAGAACGAGGGGAGGGGGAACAGAGACACGGTCGGCGAAGACCGCATCATTATGTCCGCACACGCTCTATCATAAGGTCGAAACGCGACCCGTCGACCGACACCGTCTTCCCAAATTAATCACAGACCTCCGTTCCGCAATGTGTGTGTCCCCTACCAGCTCTACAAAACCAGCCTCTCTGCGGAGCTTCCTTTTGCTATTCTGGTTATGGGACGGATTCAACCGGAAATAATTGGACTGTCATAAAAGAAAGGAAAATAGGAACATATGTCTATGGCTAAAAAAAGAAGGATGGCAAACTAAACAAAAAGTGTGTGCCGTCAATCTGTCCCAGATGACACAGAGGAGCACCACAATATGGTGAGAGGGCCTAACCTGTCCTGGATAGGCTGGTTCTAGTGTAGGCCTGTCCACCTGCCTGAACACATACGCCTGGGGTCTCCAATCTTATTTGAAAAGGGCCTGTGCTGGTGCAGATTTTTGACATCAAAAGACCATGACTAGTTAATGAGGTGTCGTAGCGTTGGGCTAAAACAAAAACCACCGGGCTCACCGGCCGAATGTGATGGGACACCCGATTCTCAGAAGAAAGGGTTTCCATAGAGATGGGGTGGGCAACTCTGGTCCTAGAGGGCCAGTGTGTATGCAGGTGTACATCAATTGCCTTGGCTAAATGAGCTAACTGGTTATATACACCAACACTGGTTCATTCAAAGATGAGATAACAGCAGAATTTTTAACATATGGACACAAGAACTGTCACTCATGTGCTTATCAAGAAATGTATCTAGAATTTCAGATATCGTGAATATTAGGGCTAATTAAAGTAATGTAATGGCCAGAAGGTGACATGAAAACTAGAAACGGATATAGCCCTCGCTGCCCACCTATTCCATAGAGGAACCCTGTCTCAAAACAAATAAAAATGTATTTGTGTAGCGCATTTCACAAAGTATTGGTCACAACACGCTTCACAGAGAACCCTGGCTTAAACCCCCAACAAGAGCAAGCTTAGGGCACCAGTGGCCGGGAGGAACTCGGGATGAACCAGACTCTAGGGGGGATTCCAACCTCCTCTGGCTGGCTCAGAGTGTGGGTTAAAACACGGGCGATCAGTCAGTAGTGCAAGGCTTCTTTGTTTCGCTCAAAATGGTTCAATCTGCGGAACTTTCATACATTTCACAACGACCGTAGAGGGTTCCGTAAAGAACGAAAAACGGTTCCCCCATGGAGACAAGTCAATGAAGCCTTTTTTTCTGAGTGTACCCACAATACATGCAGCTGAGCTGAATTTCTCCACTGGGGGGAACTCGACTGCGGCTAAACTGTTGCTAGGCTGGGTTGAGTAGGACAAACACTCTATAAACTAAAAAAAAAAAACACTATAAACTCAAAATGCCCTCCCCATCACACACAAACGAAACAGGATACAAAATACAAACAGGAATTGCTCTGTGACAATCTGATGCAAGTGAACTTTTGTTGGGGTAAATTGCAGCATGGATGGCTGTGGTTGAACCCACAGATGAAACTGCTTGAGCCCACATATCCACAGCAAGGGGCACGTCACTAGGAGACCAGACCACAAAACTACACCCAGCTGGAAAACCTGGAACCCGGCTGCACACAATGGGTGTGTCTCGCAGTTATGTGAATATACCAGAATACACCATAACTACAGTTCCCTTAACCTGAATTTATTGGACTTTAAAATGTCTGTTCCCAGATTTGTGGGACTTGCCTGATAGAAATGAGCACTGTGACCATAGAAATGATTATCTATTTGTGTTGTTTGTTTTTGGAAAATATATATGGCAGAATTAATCAATCTCAGCTGCAATAAATGGAAGCTTCTATAGCGCTCGAGGTAAACTCAACATGACAGCACACAAAATTCCACTACTGCCCTGTAGGGGGCAGCACAAAAATGCCACTCTCTTCTGTACTGACAGGCCTGGATCTCATGAGTTGCATTTTCACAGACCAGTCAGCTAGTTTGAGCTGAAATCTCAGTTTTCTTCTGAAGCTTGCCTGATTTCTTGACAACTGTTGAGCCTCGGAGGTGACTCTAACTCTAAATCTTACCCGTGGAACCTCTCTGTGATGTTACCGCCATCGTCTTATTGAAAGACAACCACTAAGGTGTGTCCCCCCTCTGCATTGCTCCATACTGTGACCACACATCCCCTCCCAGAGTGGCTCTATAAGGACCAAGGGGGCTCGAAATACCAAAACCTCTGGCCTGAGGCACCACGAAGGCACGAGCAAAACACCACCAAAAGCCTCAGCAGTTTGTACCTGGTTAAAATGAGGAACATCATAAGTTTACCTCTGTTATTCAAGCCAAGATACCAAGACTGTTAGCAGCAAGAGGCCCAGGGAGCGTGCTCGGAACTCACTGCTGATGAGAGCTCTGTGTGGCCATGGATACAAAAAATACACCAGCATTCATCTTGTTACAAAATACCTTCCAAATAAACATACCTGTAAACTCAAATCAAAATGACTGAAGCAGGGAGGCGAGCAAGCCGTGTAATTACATACGTATGTGTAGTCCGTATTACATACGAAATACACACAAGCACTTCCCATCCCTCTCTGACAGGGTGGGGCCGTATAGTGGCCAGACGGGGGTGGCTGGTGTTCAGCGCGTGGTGTAGTGTGAGGGTGGAGGCATCTGCGTGCCTCTGCAGCTGACAGCAGATCACAGGAGACCCAGATTAAAGGGTGGGAGTGCAGGAAAACCCTTCTATAAACCTCCCTACGGAAACCTCTCTCTTGCGGTTTCGCCCAGTGCCCAGCGGGAGACGGAAATGAAGAGATTTCAGGTATGCCATTCGGTAAAACTCACATTTGTGATCCCGTTAAAAAAAAAACATCTCTCATCGTCTTTCATTTCTGTCAGATGTTCACAGACAGCTAGAAGGAGAGGGAGACTTATTAGATCCAGAATGCTCTGGTTCTTTTTGTCTTGCAAGCAGTTGCAGCTTGCCTGGAATTGATACTCGGAGGACTTAACCCAGATTGTCAACAGGCATCGAAATAACAAACTGTTCTGTCATCTGCTCATATTAGAGGAGAGCCAGATTGAACTTCCCTTTCTCATTAGATGATGCAGAATGTCTGTTTCATTAAACTCAGACTCAGTTTCAAATCGGCATTTTTTTTTTTTATCATTGCCATGCTGTAAAATCCAGCTGTGCTAGCTTGAACATCTTGAAAATTGAACTGGTCAAGCTGGTATTGAGCTGGTCTAGCTGGGTATGAGTTGGTCATCCAGCTAGTGCTGGTAGTTGGTCAACCAGGTACCAGCTGTTTCAAAACATAGCTTGAGCTGGTCAAACCATGTCGACCTGGGAGCTGGTCTGAACTGTTTAACCAGCTACCAGCTTTTTCTAAACATCCTCTGACAGTTTATGAAGGCTCAGGCCTTGGAACTGTATAATGAGAAAGGGGTCAAATGATTCCATTCAACCATATTCCATTTGGCACTTCCACAAGCGGCGACACCTCAAAATGGCCGCCACAGCCCGGACATGCGATAAAAGACTGCCAGTTTATTTCCCATGAGTGTTGTACAATTCATTGAATTTGCGTGCTACACTATACAATTGAAACAGACAATGAAATGTAACTTTTTTTTCCCTGCTGAAAAAAAGCCCAAGATAGGTTTTGAAACAGCTGGTAGCTGGTTGATCAGTTCAGACCCCATGCTCAGCATGGTTTGACCAGCTCAAGCTATGCTTTCCAACAGCTGGTGCATGGTAATTTCATGCTGCTCGTAGCTGAATTTTACTGCAGGGTGTCGAAACAAAACATTTCCTCGGCTGAACCGATGGGAGTCCTGCTGTGCTGCAGATATACCATGACAGCAGTGTCCAGGGAGCAGGGCTAAACAGATCAGGAACGGATTGCGGATGATGCGATTGTGCAAGGCTAATCCTTTAGCGTTATCTCAGATTCTCAGATTCCTGTCCCGTGGTCACTTCCATCGGCCAGCAGGACACAGAACCGTGGCCTCCGCCTCAAAACGGGACCGAACCCCTTTGACTGTGATCCACGACGAGATTAAGAGTTTTCGATTCCCTTGAGGTCCGCCCACTAAAACCGGACACAAACGCACAATTCTTACAGTTGTGCCCCAGGCAAGAAAAGAGCACAGTCTTAGCCAGAGCACAGTCAGAGGGGAATGTGAGAATCCAGAGCAGAACGGCTAGGAGACCGCTAATAACCCAAAACTTCATACATCTGAAACAGTGAGGTAGCCCACCACTCACTAAACGCCTTCTAGAACTACTCACCCCAGCTGACCACTGTAAGAGCAGACATGCAATCAACAAGGAGAGTGTTTGCAGCAAACTGTATGAATGTAACAGTCAAGAGTTGATTGAGTTGAAAGCAAAGGTTTGGTTTTGCTCACAGATGATGATTTCATTAAGATGGACACAACAATGAGAAAGAGGGACATTTGCACCTTGGACTGCCTGCCAGATTGTTTTTAAACATCGGGAACAAATATGACTTTTTAAAAAATTGAATAATTACAGCCAATAGATGATTGACATACTAATTCTCTTGGCAATTTCCTCTTTGGCAGTCATTTGTGTTCTCTGCATGCAACCTTTTCAAACTGTTTGCTCACGTTACAAGCTTTTGTTGCAAGCATAAAAAATCTGATTCTTTTTCTTGAATGTTAGCCAACATTAGCTGAAGTTTACAATGTTGCCTTGTTTGAATAAGCTTCTCAGAAACAGGTCAGTTTTTACTCTGATGACAAAAACAGCTAAAACTAGGTTTTGAAACAGCTGGTAGCTGATTGACCAGCTCATACCCAGCTAGACCTGCTTTAAGACCAGCTTGGCCATGCAGGTTGACCAGCTCATACTCGGCTAGACCAGCTTATGACTTCAATTTTCAAGCTGGTCAAGCTGGCATAGCTAGATTTTACTGCAGGGAACACAGGTCCTGCTATATGAGGGAAGAAATATTAACGGGATGCTCATACCTGGTGACACTGAGAAGATTCAGGGCTGAGGTACAAGAATAGCTATCCTCTGCTAACTGCCCTGCAGTGGTTACCTGAGCGAAACGTTTAGTGCTTCAGTTGCTGTGCATGAGTTAGACTTATTTTTGTTGTTCACCAGCATAGGCAGGTCAGGCACAGAGGAACAGGCTGCTGTTTTTATCTGGGCGTGTCTGTCGTCCCCAGGGACAGAACGGGAGGGGTTCTCCCTGCGAGTCAGCTCAGCAGTATCTGCCTCAGGGCACTCTGCAATTCATCCAGTCTGTTTAAAGACAAGCTGAAATCAAAACTAACTTTTTCCTCAATTTCGTCAGTTCTTCATAACTATACGGATAGTTCTTAAGTCACTTAGACACCAAGCAATGCTTCTTTTTCTGCCTCCCATGGGCACAAAGGAGGAGAGTGCCCAGAAAACATAACAGTGCCCCCTCTGGCGAAGGAGAGGAACTGGAAATTCTGAATACATGGTGGTAAATGGATGCACACAACAGGATGCATGCATGATGCACACAAGCACTCACATGCAAATCCTAATTTATATTTATGGTCACAAATCCAAATTTATAAACACACACACACACACACACACACACTCCACACACCCTGCAGACAGCACCTAGCCCATCTCCGGTGATGTTTATATTATTCCGCCCATTGGTGACAAGACGAATGGTTCTGTCGATACACGGCACTCTCCATGCAGAGCACACACACTGGACACGGATCCACGGTGCTGGGGTCCCCACAGGGGGGTCCTCGAGTTAAACAAACACCAGCGCC
This sequence comes from Conger conger, assembly GCF_963514075.1. Classification (NCBI taxonomy): domain Eukaryota; kingdom Metazoa; phylum Chordata; class Actinopteri; order Anguilliformes; family Congridae; genus Conger; species Conger conger. The sequence continues at coordinate 29,994,249 of NC_083775.1, forward strand.
GAAGAACATGATCCACTCGACGGGGACGAAACACTGAGTCACACACGTCTGAGGAGGAAGAGGCCCCCTGCAGTGATGTTAATTAGGTCATCCCTCAGGAGACCTAAACTCCCACCACCACTGCCCAGTCAGATCCTCCCCAACATCTCATGACTCCAGATACATTGAAAACAGCAAGCAACTGAGGTCTAAAAACTAAAAACAGCCATGATTGCGGTGGCTAAATGTCTACTGTACCAACTTAGTCAGACTTTGAGAACAGCCAAGCTGAGAATACCACTGTGGTATCAACGGCTACAGTACAATACAAAGCACAATATCAACAGAGGGGCTACACTACAGTACTGACCACAATATCAACAGAGGGGCTACACTACAGTACTGACCACAATATCAACAGAGGGGCTACACTACAGTACTGACCACAATATCAACAGAGGGGCTACACTACAGTACTGACCACAATATCAATAGAGGGGCTACACTACAGTACTGACCACAATATCAATAGAGGGGCTACACTACAGTACTGACCACAATATCAACAGAGGGGCTACACTACAGTACTGACCACAATATCAACAGAGGGGCTACACTACAGTACTGGCCACAATATCAACAGAGAGGCTACACTGAGTTTAATCCCCAACAAATGCAACAACAATACATACAAGTACACAACGTTGTGTCAATTTCTACTACGATAGAAACTTCTGGAATGCAGACCCAGAGGAAATGCGCTGCGTGGACAGCGCAGCTTGGAAATCTCCAAGATGCCTTAGGGCTCACATCACCCTGCTGTCAACCCGACGGCCACCAGACAGGTGCTTCAAGGGGCACCACAAAGTGAAACTACATTGGCCAATCAGATTGGCTAATCACACGGTAGCATCTGTTAAAGCAGAAGGGAGGCCAGGCCTCGGGCCGGGTCACGTGACGGAGACGGGCAACGGGCCGAAGGGCACGGTAGAGCCCCCGGGCCACTGCTGCCCTGGGGAGAGGAGAGCAGGGAGAGGGAGAAGAGTGGAGGGGAAGAGAGAGCAGAGAAGATAGACGGAGACCGGAGATGCAAAATAGAGACGGGATGGAGACGCGGGGAGGTAGAGAGAAAAGGAGAGGTCTTACCTGTATGCTCCCGTGCCCAAACTCTCCCCAACTCCGCCTGGGAGAGACAGATGATAAACAGGGCGCTCAGACACATGTTCAGCAGCCGGGCAGCAGTGCCTCTCTCTCTCCTCTTCTTCCCTCGCTCCACACTTTTAAACACAGTCCTGTACACACTCACTCTCTCCCTCTCTGTGCCCGTCTCTCCTCCTCCTCCTCCTCACTTCACACTTTAAAAAGGGAGCTCCTCCCGTATTTATGCTCCCATTCTCCCCCTTTCCATATCTCTCTCACACACACACTCTCTCTCTCCCCCTCTCTCTCTCTCACACACCCCCCCCCCCCCCGTGCTGTTCTGTTGTTGCCATAGTAATGTAACACAAGAAGAACAGAACAACTGATGAGGCATTGGTGTCAAAGAGGCTGAAAGTATTCTCTCCGTCTCCTCTGTTTTTTTTGTTTGTTTCTTCCGCTGGCATCACTTGCACTTCTCTCGTTGTCACTCTCTCCCCCGCCCCCCCCCCCCGCCCCCTCCTGCCATGTCTCCTTAGAGAGCCATGTGTAACATAATGTTTACGTGTATGTGTTCTATTATAGGTGGCCGTTAGAAACCACTCGCGCCGTGCGTCTATGAAACATCGATTCCGTTTAGCATGCAAGTCTGTAGGTTGGTATTTCAAGTAAAGGTATGAAACATTTGTACAAAAAAACCCATTCTCCCCCGAAATTATATTTCAAGTTTCAAAGTCCTAGAACAGTGAGGGTTGTGATTTTTAGGGAACGAGCCATTAGCATCGATGCAGACGGTCAAACTTGGGAACCGTGGTGCGGACGGCTGAGTAGTGTGGACTATATTTAAGCGCCGTATTTAAAACGCAGGGCACAAAGCTGGTATTTGTATGTGGGAGGAATGGTGCGCGCAGCCAACACAAACACATGCGACTCCCAGGCACCGGCAGAGCCGGGCCACACAGCGAAGGCAAACGACAGGTCAGGCCCTTCCGTCGTATCGGATCGGGCGTGCCAGATCTCTTGCAGCTGCACGTTAGAGTAAACCCTGAGCCAAGACACGCGCTCCAGCAAATGTGTGCTCACGCCCATTCACCAGCCCCCACCCAACAAACACACAGAATTGTTTTTTCCCCCCTTCTTTCAGAGTTATTTATTTCTCTGACATGCAAACATGTATACACGCCTACTTTTTCATTCTCTCTCCATGCTTATACACACGCAGTTATTTATTTCTCTTTCATAAACACATATGTACACAAACAGAATTAATTTATTTATCTTTGTCTCACTCCCTCTATCTCTTTTACAAACAAACAAGCACATGTAATTATTTGTTTCTCTCAAGCGGCCTCCATCTGGCACGCACAGAACAGAGTCATTTTCAGGTGGACAATACTCCCGCCTTCTCCGACTGTAGTGGAAATGTATATGATGAAAAACACAAGCCGAGAGAAAGCCAGGAAGGTCTACAGGCTTCCATCTATAAGAATAATCACAGAGAATACATTTCCTGTCATGTTCCGGACAGATCCTTTTTGGCTCAGGCAATTATCTCAATATTGTGGCAATGTAGATATAGGTATGCAACTGGGGCTTGAGACATTGAAATGGCTGGGGCTCCGCTTAGATACACACACACACGCTGCTCCTGTAAAGGCCTCCGTTGATATACCCTTCCCATCTCCTTCTGATAGCCCTCACTGACTGGCGATTTTGCACTGCAGACCGACCATTCTGTGGTCAGACTACGCTCGAAGTTCGAAACAATTCACTGCAGCGGGTCTGACCTTTAAAATAGCCCCGAGGGCTGGATCTCTGGACATCCCCCACATCTGTGACTACACACGTGTACTCACACAGGCATACATAAACAAGCACATACACGTGCACACACACACACACACACACACACACACATACACGTGCACACACACACACACACACACACACACATACGAGCATGCACACATATACACAAGCACATACACACACACACACACACACACAAGCATGCACATATATACACAAGCACATACACACACATGCACACATACAGATGCCCACACACACGCACACACAAGCATGCACACGCACACACACACAAGCATGCACACACACACACACACACATAGGAGCATGCACACACACAAGCATGCACATATATACACAAGCACATACACACACATGCACACATACAGATGCCCACACACACGCACACACAAGCATGCACACGCACACACACACAAGCATGCACACACACACACATGGACACATACACACACACACACACACGCACAGACGAACACACAGACATGCACACATACACACGCACGCAGATACACACAAATCACAGTCAGTGTGAGGTGTATTATTGCTGGCACTGGGGGAGGGGTATTATTGCTGGCACTGGGGGAGGGGTATTTTAGCATTGAAATGGGTGCTACATCTGTGAATCTAAGCGTGCCAACATTGAATTTAACTGAATTGGGTGTGGGGGGACAGACAAAAATGGACCAAGATGTTTGTTCCAAAACACAAAATACCTGTGGGAGGAGTCTGGAGAAACCAAACAATCAGAAGATTCTGGTAGTTTTTAAGCTGTGGTTGTAGTTTCACTTGTCAGGTTCATAACCTTATAACAAAGTGAGCCTGACCAGGCTGCTCATAACCTTACGGTATTATGAGTCTGACCAGGCTGCTCATAACCTTACAGTACAATGAGCCTGACCAGGCTGCTCATAACCGTATAGCACTATGAGCCTGACCAGGCTGCTCAAAACCTTACTGTACGATGAGCCTGACCAGGCTGCTCATAACCTTACGTTACTATGAGCCTGACCATGCTGCTCATAACCTTACAGTACCATGAGCCTGACTAGACTATGTATAGCCTTACTGTACAATGAGTCTGTCTAGGCTGCTCATAACCTTATGACCAGACTGACACTCTGGCGTATGAAAAGCTTGCCCAACTTCCAGGAAAGTGCTTAGCTGTCATGGTTACTTCATTTGGTGAATCATGATTTGTGTAGGTGTGGCTCCAGTAGAAGTAAGAAATTCAAGCCAACTGAATCATTGACCCATAACATAAATGTTAGCAAACACTTGCAAGAATCAGTCAGATTGCATGAAACCAGCCCCACAAACTCCAACACAGCTTTCCAGAAACTGGGTTGGGAGGCACTGGGCATCCAACGTGTTTTGAGTTCGACCAATAAAATTAAAACCACATCCGAATACATGGTACAATTTCATTCAAATATGTTGCACTTTCTTTGCTTTTGTGTATGGCATGGTTTATGCAGACCCAGATCCGATGACTTGAGAAAGAAAAACTTGTTTTATTAGTCCGATAAATGTTTTTAAGAGCTGTGGGACTATGCCGTCGTTCGCTTCCCCTGACTGCTTCCCGCTGACCATCTGTTCGCAATCAGTTCCAATGGAAACAGCACAAACTGGCAGATATCTGTCTGCTTTCAGTGCAGAGCGCACATGAGAAAGGCAACAAATGATGTCAGTCATGACACTGAGTAAAATGAATGCCCGTTCACAAAGCCTATTGGTCAGGTGCACCCAGCTGTGGTGCTGGAAGGCCTATGCACAGCCCAGCTTAGTTTTAGAGCTGTTTGGGATGGTTCATAGGAAGCATTTCATAACCGGACAGCTAATAAAGTAGATTAATGGCACCGTGTGACTTAACGGGCAGCCTATGGCGTAGTGGACTTAAATGACCTGCCTCTATATGTAATAATTGCACTTGTGTTTAATTAGCTTACTATTCGTGGTGTTCTAGCTGCCAACTGTGGTATGGCCACCTGGACAGTTGGCCACCTGATTATTCTACATGGGTTCATGTGATCACTCTAGGACTTGGAACTGTACTTCCCTCTAGAGTTTTCAACACACTTGCCCTTGGTTATGATTTGCACTTCATTGTATGTCGCTCTGGATAAGAGCGTCTGCAAAATGACTATAATGTAATGTAGTGGCTAAGAAGGTTGGTGGTTTAAGCCCCAGCTGTTGTGCCCGTGAGCAAGGCCCCTAACCACACACTGCTCCAGGTAGGATTGGCACCTGCTCAGTCTAATCAATGCAAGTTGCTTTGGACAAGTGTCAGCTAAATAAGTGTAACGTTAACTATTGTGTGTTGGTAAATGGACAAACAATACATTTTGAGAATGTAATTTTTTGGACATGCAAGATTTTTCCTCAATAATGACAATGTGTACGAGGGTAACTGTAGCCATGATCTGGCTGGTTGCGGCTGATACCAGGAGAGCATAGCCCTGCTCATGGTGTGCTTTGTGAGTACCTGTAACCCTCACATTCCTCTGTGCTGTCTGTTATAGCCCTGCCACAGAGCCACGCCCTGGCAGCCATTTGCTGACCATGCAGACGCTGGCCCATTCCACTCAACTGTGGTCACCATGACCACTGGAGCATGGCTCCTCGCCCGTGCCCCAAAGATAGAGACAGAGGTAGAGGCTAAAATAGAGATGGATACAGTGAAATGGGTTGTGGCTAAAATAGAGATGGATATAGTGAAAGGGGTTATGGCTAAAATAGAGATGGATACACTGAAAGGGGTTGTGGCTAAAATAGAGATGGATACACTGAAAGGGGTTGTGGCTAAAATAGAGATGGATTCACTGAAAGGGGTTGTGGCTAAAATAGAGATGGATTCACTGAAAGGAGTTGTGGCTAAAATAGAGATGGATACACTGAAAGGGGTTGTGGCTAAAATAGAGATGGAGAGAGAAAGAGGTAGAGGCTAAAACAGTTATGAAGAGTCAGAGGTAGAGAGACAAATTAAAGAGGTAGTCCTTAAAATAGAGATGGAGAGAGGGACAGGCATAGAGGGTAAAAAAGATTGACATAGTGAAAGAGGTAGAGACAAAAACAGATGGAGAGAGAGACAAATGTAGAGACTAAAACAGAGATGGAAAGAGACAGAGGTTGAGGATAAAACAGATATGGAAGGGAGGAGGCAGAGACACCAGTAGCAGTGTAGCCTCACAGTTCTAGAATTGAGACATACAGCTCTGAGATCAAGGGTCAATTCCAAAATGGTGCTGCCATTGCACCTTTGACAGTGTAAAAAAAGTAGAGACAGAGATGGAAGATAAGATGGTGACAGAGGTGGAGACTAAAACAGATAGATGGAAGGTGAGATGGTGAAAGAGGTAGAGACTAAAACAGAGATGGGGTGAGATTGTGACAGAGGTAGAGACTAAAGCAGAGATGGAAGGTGAGATAATGACAGAGATGGAGACTAAAACAGAGATGGAAGGTAAGATGGTGACAGAGGTGGAGACTAAAACAGATGGGAGGTGAGATAGTGACAGAGGTGGAGACTAAAACAGAGATGGAAGGTGAGATAATGACAGAGGTGGAGACTAAAACAGATGGGAGGTGAGATGGTGACAGAGTTAGAGACTAAAGCAGAAAGTGGAATGACGGGGACAGCTGCAGGATTCCAATTAATAGACTGAGAGAGGAGAAGAAACAGTCGAGATGAAGAAAGTGAGCACATTCATGAGCCCACAATGATCTTTTGATCTGTCTGGGATAATCTAGGATTAGCATGTGGGTTCTTTTTCATATATAAACCACAAGAGCTTATAGAAAAAACAGGCCATGGGTTCTCTCCTAAAATGGTTACCCTCGCAAACAAATTAAGAAAGGCTTTTGCTTTATTACATCTGCTTAAGGAACATTTCTATTTGTCAGACACCCAAACACTGTAAAAAGCTTCAGTGCCAGCTTTGAGACATTAACACCGTTCTCTTCCTCTTTTCTCACATTCGCTCCCTCCATAGATTACATCAGCACAGGTTCATCTGTATGTTTTTGTGATGTGGTAGTGTCAGAACTTTGAGAGCTTGAGTCGCACTGCTTTTATGAACACCTCACACTGACCTCTGCTGGTGGCTAGGGAACATTGCACCATCATAAATAATCAATGGGGCAACACCTGTGCATCTGGGGAGAAAATCTAACCTAATCGAAACCGAAAATGAACCGCACAGGTTAAACTGTTCTTGAACGCAGTGTGAAATCGCACATGCTCAGAGGCGTTGCTGCGTGTCAGATCTCTGCAGCTGAACAGACATGGCTGAGAGCTAACATACCCTCTTACCTGAAAGGGCTCATCGCTGACAGAGCTTCCATGGTTTTCTATTATTCTATTATTACTATCTATCTATTATATGGTATTCTTTTATATTTTCATTTTATGCTCCCTCTGTCTTTCCTTCATGCTTCTCAGAGGTGGAAATCCAGGGGCAAAGAACGTAAAAGACCTGCCGTGTATTTCTGCCACCTATGAACACTAATTAGTTCTACCTCCTTGCTAAAGAATTGTGCTAATTAGCAATTCCAGGTGAGGACTAGCAATACTTCTTTCACAATCATCTGAGGGATAGGTATTGATCCTGAATACCGTTTAGCTCTACCTAGTGCTACTTTCCATTCTCATTGTGTCTAGCATCTCAATAAACCCATAATTGCTGTTAATGGGAAACGCTTGAATGTTCACACCAGGCTGTGGGACAACACTGCGCTTGAGGCATTTTGACCCTGATTTTCCAGCCCGGGAAAGCCGCCAATCAAAGCTTGCTGTTATTGCTCATTATATTCCTCCACAGAACCAGAAATTAATACATCGCTCCAGCCTAGGCTCTTATCATGAAAAGAAGCAGAGTAAACGCCCTCCTTTTGAAGTATAAATTCATGGCTGACAGATAAAATGGGATAGAAACAGACAGGCTGAGCAGAAAAGCACAGATTAAAAATCACGCCTGAAAAGGAATAGCTGTGAAAGGGGGTATAGCTCAGTGGTAGAGCATTTGACTGCAGATCAAGAGGTCCCTGGTTCAAATCCAGGTGCCCCCTGCTTTTAAATTTTTTTCCAAACAATTATCAGCATGCTTAAAACACATTATTAAAACGAACAGTGTCTGCCAGATCACAACAGTCCTCCAGCTCCCCGATATGCTAATGCCCAGAATAGCACATCCAAATATAGGATTACGGTTGCTTGTGTGCTCACATGAGCAGATGATGGATGTGAACAGCAGTGAGTGCGTGAAACGGAAGATAATCATCTCTGGCATTTTAACCAAGGGGGATTTTCAGTCTACCGGGGGTCTGTAAAGAGGGGAAAGGCAACATTGTGAGACCTGTATTTCCTGCATCAGTTACGTTCAGAGGTGAACGCACACGGTGACAGTTGTGTGTTCACAAGGTGAAATTTGTGTGTTCAAAAAATGACATTTTCTGTGTTCACAAGGTGACATTCGTGTTCACAAGGTGACATTTTCTGTGTTTTCACAAAATGACATTTTCTGTGTTTTCACAAAATGACATTTTCTGTGTTCATAAGGTGACATTCGTGTTCACAAGGTGAAATTTATGTGTTCACAATGTGATAGTCGATGACATTTACTTTGATTAAGTACATTTAATACATGTAAGAGTACATTTCCCCTCAATATACTGATTCTAAGAACTGCCAACCCAGTGCCTGTCCTGGCCTTTAATTCCGTACAGAAAACAGCAGGATGCCCGACTGACTTCAGTGGCCCTGTAAGTGAGATAGGTTTGTCCCGTCTGCAGTGAATGGCAGGTGAACGGAGTCTCAGCGAGTCTAAGAGGCTTGAATTGAAAAGACAGGAACTGAAAGCATCTGGAGAAATCCAGTCTGGAGAGAACAGACTTAGTCTGTGATGAAAAAACAAACCCTCTCACTATGAGCAGCTCCACCATGTTGACTTAATTTTCACATTCCCATTTGGAAATGGGGCTTTCTGATGAAGCTAGAGGACACTGGTGAGGTAACCAAGCCAGCAAACCCACTAGTGGCCTGCTGTCAGTAACGCTGTTGGTCCCCCAGTGCTTTGCATACAGCTGAGGTGAGGCACTTCAGAAGAAAACAGACATTGAAAGGTCCTGCCATTTATGGACCTCTTATGTGTAATTTGCAAAATGCTAGTGGACCAACAGCTGGTGGGAAAGGATGATGTTTACCTTGAATAACAGAAGCATCTTGCTTTTGTGTTAGCCTTTTGTGTTGCCATTACAAAGACCAAATCCTAAATGTAACCTACACAAGTTTCACAATCTTATAGAGGTGCCAGGGGAACATGATTTTGCAGAGAAGACCACTAATCACAACGCTGGACAGCAATACAATCACATCACAATACAAAATATGTACAGTGGGAGCAATAATTATTTGATCCCTTGCTGATTTTGTAGGTTTGCCCACTTACAAAGAATGGAACTGTGTAGAATTTTAATCATAGGTACATTTTAACATTGAGAGACAGAATATCACAAAATAATCCACAATACCTTCTCCCAAGCCTCCTCTGGATCATCCAGGTGTTCTTTCAGACTTCAGACAGGCCTGTACATGTGCCTTCTTCAGCAGAGGAACCTTGCACGCGCAGCAGGATTTTAATCCTTCACGGTGTAGTGTGTTACTGATGGTTCTCTTCATGACTGTGGTCCCAACTGCCTTCAGGTCATTAACAAGCTCCTCCTGTGGAGAACTGGGCTGATCCCTGACCTTTCTCATGATCATTGATATCCCACGAGGCGAGATCTTGCGTGGAGCCCCAGACCGAGGGAGATTGGCGCTGACTTTGTGTTTCTTCCATTTTCTAATAATTGCTCCAACAGTTAACTTCTCACCAAGCTGCTTGCTTATTTTCTTGTAGCCCATCCCAGCCTTGTGCAGGTCTACAATTTTGTCCCGGATGTCCTTAGACAGCTCCTTTGTCTTGGCCATGGTGGAATCTGATTGATTGTGTGGAAAGGTGTCTTTTATACAGCTACATAACGATGTAACAAGTTGACACAGGTGTTTTGGGTAATGAGTTGAGATTAGGAGTGCTTCTTAATGGAAAACTAACTGGTCTGTGGGAGCCAGAATTATTGCTGATTGGTAGGGGATCAAATACTTATTTCATGCAAAAATACGATAATAAATTTATAAAATTTATATGATGTTGTTATTGTGGATTATTTTGAGATATTCTGTCTCTGAATGTTAAAATGTACCTATGATTAAAATTCTACACTGTTCCATTCTTTGTAAGTGGGCAAACCTACAAAATCAGCAAGGGATCAAATAATTATTGCTCCCACTGTATTTAATATAATATTATAACTTTATAAACTTTATTTGTTGAACTTATTTATATAGCTTTACATTTATACAACTCTGATCAATGATAATCCAACAATTTTTGGATTAAATGTAAAAACAACGGAGAACAGGAATGGACCTGAGGGCCTGTGAGACCGATATGAAGCATTGGCTTAAGAAACCTTTTCTGGTCAAGGATGAAACGTTTTGTGCATAGCTCAGTTTAAATTAACTGTCATATAGTGAACTGTGTAGTCTCTGAAGTCAATGGGCACCTCTTGCTTCTCAACACAACCACATGCTTCTCTCCAAAGGCAAGGGGAAAAGCCATCTGTTCTGTGCAGTCGATGGACAGGCTTGGCTCTTCTGAGCAGATCAGAGTCCTTTTCTTTCCTTTCTTGAAAGACCATTTCTTCATCTTGGTCTTCTTTATTTTGTCATCCTAGTCTGTAGTATTAACATGGCGACACTATGCAGTCAATGGTAAGAGCTGACTCTGCACAGTTCAAAGCCAGAGCTGTTTCATTCGTACAGCTGATGGTAACAACTGGCTCCACTGACAGTCAGTAGTCAGGACTGGCTACACTGACAGTCGATAGTATGGACTGGCTCCACTGACAGTCAATAGTCAGGACTGGCTACACTGACAGTCGATAGTATGGACTGGCTCCACTGACAGTCAATAGTCAGGACTGGCTACACTGACAGTCGATGGTAAGGACTGGCTTCACTGACAGTCGATGGTAAGGACTGGCTCCACTGACAGTCGATGGTAAGGACTGGCTCCACTGACAGTCGATGGTAAGGACTGGCTCCACTGACAGTCGATGGTAAGGACTGGCTCCACTGCACAGTCAATGGAGAGAGATGGGTGGTCTGCACAGTGAATAGAAGGGGCCAGCTCCCCTGCACAGTTGATAGTTAGTCCTGGCTGTATTTTGCAATTGATCTCCAATGCTCTGTTGGGTTCTCTGTGCATGCACAGGACCAATGGAGACACCTTTGTCCCTTTCCATCCTTTCTTCAAATACCATTTCTTTCTCTTCTTAATTTTTGCTTCCTGGTCTATGCAATCAACAACTAGGGAGTGCTGCTCAATGCAGTAAAAAGAAACATGCTTGCTCATTCATACAGTCAATAGTAACAGCTACCTCTTCTGTGCAGTCACTGGGAGAAACTGGCTCCTCAGTGCAGTCAAGGGCTGGTTCCTCTGCACAGTTGATGGTAAGGGCTGGTTCCTCTGCACAGTTGATGGTAAGGGCTGGTTCCTCTGCACAGTTGATGGTAAGGACTGGCTCCTCTGCACAGTTGATGGTAAGGGCTGGTTCCTCTGCACAGTTGATGGTAAGGACTGGCTTCTCTGCACAGTTGATGGTTAAGGGCTGGCTTCTCTGTACAGTTGATGGTAAGGGCTGGTTTCTCTGCAGATTCGATGGTAAGGGCCGGCTCCTCTGCACAGTCGATGTAAGGACTAGCTTCTCTGATGCAGAGGCTTTTGTCCTTTCTTCCCTGAACATTTCTTGCTGGTCATTTTCTTCTCCTCATCATCAAATACCTGAGCACATGTATGTTTAAAACATTGTGTCAGATCTTGCTATTATGGCATCATATCAACTTGTACTGTCATAAAGCAAAGAATTCCGACTTCTGGTCCAGAACTCACATAAAATTACATTTGTATGCTTCACAAATTATTCCATTTGGTGTGATACCAAGTGAGATATTTGTATTGATAGTAGTAACACTGACCATCATGTAATTCAGGTCATGTTCCTAGGCCTCTCCTATGTGTGGGCTCAGACAACCCTGTTTTTGTCTTCAGACAACAATCATTAGGCTGCACATTCTGCAGTAAAAATCCATGTCCTTATTCTCTGAGTTTTGTTTCAGTTGACAATCAATTCAACTGTACCTGTACCAACATTTTTCAACTGTACCTGTACCAGGGAAGATAGTTAACTATCACTTCTCCAAATGATTATAAGCCAACGGGACATTATACTCCAACTGACCCAGAACTCTTGTCTGAAGTTACATGCCCTCCTGTGTCTGTGGGGTTCCATGGTGTAATGGTTAGCACTCTGGACTCTGAATCCAGCCATCCGAGTTCAAATCTCGGTGGGACCTGAACATTTGGACCTTGCAAATAAACTTTTTTAAAGTGCATTCGAAACTGTGTGTGGAAACAGATCAATTCTGCGGTTGCATTTGTTGAAAACATGTGTTTTTCTATCTTTTTTCTTAATATTATTAAGACTAATGTTGGGTTTATTCCAATCTTTTCAAAACAATCTTCAGGTTTTCCACAGTGGAAATTTATCCATCATCCATCATCTGCAATCAAGAAAAGACTTAACTAATTAAATGGGACCGATTTACATTTACATCCTTATTCCCTGAGTTTTGTTTCAGTTGGCAATCAATTCAACTGTACCAGTACCAAAACAAATTTCATGTTTGGTTTATTCCAATCTTTTCAAAAGGTTTTCCACAGAGGAAACTAATCTCAGTTTTCCATTTCAACTTTATTAAATCAACATCATCTGCCATCAAGAAACTGGACTAGACTAACTGGACTGGACTAACTCAACTGTACCTGTACCAGGGAAGATAGTCACCTGCAGGACTGCACCAGGAGACGTATTTTCAATTTTACGTATGTAGGAAAGGGCCATGGTCAGGGCGTATAGCTCAATATTTGCCTGCTTTGCCTGTTTTACATGTTGGAGTACACCCGCTACAGGCAATTAAAAAAAACAATGGGACTTACCAAAATGCTGGCCTATAGTATCACTATCACTTCCCCAAAGGATCATCCTGACACATTATATATTAACAAAATATTTTTTAAATATTATTTCCTTCAATTTCTGGTTGATGACCATTTTATTTCATCTTCCTCAGATGACAAGTCCATTGGTCTTTACATTGACCCCAACGCATGTGTAGGGGGGTATAGCTCAGTGGTAGAGCATTTGACTGCAGATCAAGAAGTCCCCGGTTCAACCTCATACTTTTAAGCTTGCAAATGAGCGCAAATTGTTTAAAAGTGGATTTGAAAACCCCAACAAAACTATGTGTTTGGAAACAGACTCAAATCCGGGGGGCCCCTATAGAAACATTTGTTGTTACAAAGCTTTGAAGCATGGGAGAAAACCAGCAACCATTACAACAACACCCCTAGATGCTGCAAATCAAACACAAAGAAGCTAGTTCTTCTATCTGCCGTTCCACACCAATTTGTGATTTACCATGTTGAAACAGTACTACTGTCCCTGCTACACCGTGTCAGCAAGTCTCTTTGTGGGGTTCCATGGTGTAATGGTTAGCACTGTGGACTCTGAATCCAGCGATCCGAGTTCAAATCTCGGTGGAACCTGAGGTGTTGTACCGTGCGCATGAGGAACTAAATAGCAGGAAAGTGAACTTGAAACTGTGTGTGTGGAAACAGACCATCGTCAATTCTGCATTACATTTGTTGAAAACAGGTGTTCAATATTTTTCCTTAAGATGATACAAACTTTGCAGGTTTGCAAACTTTTCATAACCATTTACTTTGGTTTTGAAGTCTTCCTTTGATTTTCACAAATGTTTTCGTTTCAGACAACAATCATTAGGCTGTCGACTATCTGGAGTAAAAATCCATGTCCTTATCCTCTGATTTTATTTATTTATTTATTTGTATTCAGTTGAGAAAATACCCTGTCACATTCTTTTAATGTTCCAATGTTTTAAAAACAATTTCCCATATTTAGGAAGGGCCCACTGTCACAGGTACTGACTAATCCCACAGTTTTCCCTTTCATCTGCATTAAATCAACATCATCTGCCATCAAGAAAAGACTTGAGTAATTCTGTACCAGGGAAGATAGTTACCTGCAGGGCTGCACCAGGAGACGTATTTTCAATTTCCCATGTTTAGGAAAAGACAAAGGTCCGGGGGTATAGCTCAGGGGTGGAGCACTTGTCTGCAGATCAAGAGGTTCCCCGATTCAAATCCCGGTGCCCCCTACAAATATGCCCCAGAGCAAAGCCTTTACATTTTGGAGAACACCCGCTGCATGCAGTTTAAAGAATCACGGGTCTTACCGAAATGGTGGCCAATAGCAACTATCACTCTTTAAAGGATCATCCTGAAAATTTTGAAATGGGAAAAACTTCTGGTTGATGACCATTTTAATTTCTTTTCCTCAGATGACAAGTCAACAGTCAGTATTCTTTGTTAACTGATTTAGAAAAATAGGATGATTGCTAATTGTTTTCAAAAACATTGCAAGGAATCATATCAAATTAACATTTACATTGACATCAACTTTCAAAATGTGTTTTCACAAGCTAATATTGACAAAGTCAATTGATTTGTGGGTTTCAGTATACCCTAACGAGAGTCAGAAAGGGGGTATAGCTCAGTGGTAGAGCATTTGACTGCAGATCAAGAGGTCCCCGGTTCAAATCCGAATGCCCCCTTCTTAAGCGTTTGTTATTACAAAGATTTTCTCAAATAAATTCCCAGCATCATAACAGGAACTGATGTATAAAATCTATCAGACTCTGAATCCAGCGATCAAAATTTGTATCTCGGTGGAACCTCATACTTTTAAGCTTGCAAATGAGCGCAAATTGTTTAAAAGTGGATTTGAAAACCTCAACAAAACTATGTGTTTGGAAACAGACTCAAATCCGGGGGGCCCCTATAGAAACATTTGTTGTTACAAAGCTTTGAAGCATGGGAGAAAACCAGCTACCATTACAACAACACCCCTAGATGCTGCAAATCAACACAAAGAAGCTAGTTCTTCTATCTAACGTTCCACACCAATTTGTGATTTACCATGTTGAAACAGTACGACTGTCCCTGCTACACCGTGTCAGCAAGTCTCTTTGTGGGGTTCCATGGTGTAATGGTTAGCACTCTGGACTCTGAATCCAGCGATCTGAGTTCAAATCTCGGTGGAACCTGAGGTGTTGTACCGTGCGCATGAGGAAATAAATAGCAGGAAAGTGAACTTGAAACTGTGTGTGTGGAAACAGACCATCGTCAATTCTGCATTACATTTGTTGAAAACAGGTGTTCAATATTTTTCCTTAAGATGATACAAATTTTGCAGGTTTGCAAACTTTTCATAACTATTTGCTTTGGTTTTGAAGTCTTCCTTTGATTTTCACAAATGTTTTCGTTTCAGACAACAATCATTAGACTGTGGACTATCTGGAGTAAAAATCCATGTCCTTATCCTCTGATTTTATTTATTTATTTATTTGTATTGAGTTGAGTCAATGACCTGTCACATTCTTTTAATGTTCCAATGTTTTAAAAACAATTTCCCATATTTAGGAAGGGCCCACTGTCACAGGTACTGACTAATCCCACAGTTTTCCCTTTCATCTGCATTAAATCAACATCATCTGCCATCAAGAAAAGACTTGAGTAATTCTGTACCAGGGAAGATAGTTACCTGCAGGGCTGCACCAGGAGACGTATTTTCAATTTCCCATGTTTAGGAAAAGACAAAGGTCCGGGGGTATAGCTCAGGGGTGGAGCACTTGTCTGCAGATCAAGAGGTTCCCCGATTCAAATCCCGGTGCCCCCTACAAATATGCCCCAGAGCAAAGCCTTTACATTTTGGAGAACACCCGCTGCATGCAGTTTAAAGAATCACGGGTCTTACCGAAATGGTGGCCAATAGCAACTATCACTCTTTAAAGGATCATCCTGAAAATTTTGAAATGGGAAAAACTTCTGGTTGATGACCATTTTAATTTCTTTTCCTCAGATGACAAGTCAACAGTCAGTATTCTTTGTTAACTGATTTAGAAAAATAGGATGATTGCTAATTGTTTTCAAAAACATTGCAAGGAATCATATCAAATTAACATTTACATTGACATCAACTTTCAAAATGTGTTTTCACAAGCTAATATTGACAAAGTCAATTGATTTGTGGGTTTCAGTATACCCTAACGAGAGTCAGAAAGGGGGTATAGCTCAGTGGTAGAGCATTTGACTGCAGATCAAGAGGTCCCCGGTTCAAATCCGAATGCCCCCTTCTTAAGCGTTTGTTATTACAAAGATTTTCTCAAATAAATTCCCAGCATCATAACAGGAACTGATGTATAAAATCTATCAGACTCTGAATCCAGCGATCAAAATTTGTATCTCGGTGGAACCTCATACTTTTAAGCTTGCAAATGAGCGCAAATTGTTTAAAAGTGGATTTGAAAACCTCAACAAAACTATGTGTTTGGAAACAGACTCAAATCCGGGGGGCCCCTATAGAAACATTTGTTGTTACAAAGCTTTGAAGCATGGGAGAAAACCAGCTACCATTACAACAACACCCCTAGATGCTGCAAATCAACACAAAGAAGCTAGTTCTTCTATCTAACGTTCCACACCAATTTGTGATTTACCATGTTGAAACAGTACGACTGTCCCTGCTACACCGTGTCAGCAAGTCTCTTTGTGGGGTTCCATGGTGTAATGGTTAGCACTCTGGACTCTGAATCCAGCGATCTGAGTTCAAATCTCGGTGGAACCTGAGGTGTTGTACCGTGCGCATGAGGAAATAAATAGCAGGAAAGTGAACTTGAAACTGTGTGTGTGGAAACAGACCATCGTCAATTCTGCATTACATTTGTTGAAAACAGGTGTTCAATATTTTTCCTTAAGATGATACAAATTTTGCAGGTTTGCAAACTTTTCATAACTATTTGCTTTGGTTTTGAAGTCTTCCTTTGATTTTCACAAATGTTTTCGTTTCAGACAACAATCATTAGACTGTGGACTATCTGGAGTAAAAATCCATGTCCTTATCCTCTGATTTTATTTATTTATTTATTTGTATTGAGTTGAGTCAATGACCTGTCACATTCTTTTAATGTTCCAATGTTTTAAAAACAATTTCCCATATTTAGGAAGGGCCCACTGTCACAGGTACTGACTAATCCCACAGTTTTCCCTTTCATCTGCATTAAATCAACATCATCTGCCATCAAGAAAAGACTTGAGTAATTCTGTACCAGGGAAGATAGTTACCTGCAGGGCTGCACCAGGAGACGTATTTTCAATTTCCCATGTTTAGGAAAAGGCAAAGGTCTGGGGGTATAGCTCAGGGGTGGAGCACTTGTCTGCAGATCAAGAGGTTCCCCGATTCAAATCCCGGTGCCCCCTACAAATATGCCCCAGAGCAAAGCCTTTACATTTTGGAGAACACCCGCTGCATGCAGTTTAAAGAATCACGGGTCTTACCGAAATGGTGGCCAATAGCAACTATCACTCCTTTAAAGGATCATCCTGAAAATTTTGAAATGGGAAAAACTTCTGGTTGATGACCATTTTAATTTCTTTTCCTCAGATGACAAGTCAACAGTCAGTATTCTTTGTTAACTGATTTAGAAAAATAGGATGATTGCTAATTGTTTTCAAAAACATTGCAAGGAATCATATCAAATTAACATTTACATTGACATCAACTTTCAAAATGTGTTTTCACAAGCTAATATTGACAAAGTCAATTGATTTATGGGTTTCAGTATACCCTAACAAGAGACAGAAAGGGGGTATAGCTCAGTGGTAGAGCATTTGACTGCAGATCAAGAGGTCCCCGGTTCAAATCCGGGTGCCCCCTTCTTAAGCGTTTGTTGTTACAAAGATTTTCTCAAATAAATTCCCAGCATCATAACAGGAACTGATGTATAAAATCTATCAGACTCTGAATCCAGCGATCAAAATTTGTATCTCGGTGGAACCTCATACTTTTAAGCTTGCAAATGAGCGCAAATTGTTTAAAAGTGGATTTGAAAACCCCAACAAAACTATGTGTTTGGAAACAGACTCAAATCCGGGGGGCCCCTATAGAAACATTTGTTGTTACAAAGCTTTGAAGCATGGGAGAAAACCAGCTACCATTACAACAACACCCCTAGATGCTGCAAATCAACACAAAGAAGCTAGTTCTTCTATCTGCCGTTCCACACCAATTTGTGATTTACCATGTTGAAACAGTACTACTGTCCCTGCTACACCGTGTCAGCAAGACTCTTTGTGGGGTTCCATGGTGTAATGGTTAGCACTGTGGACTCTGAATCCAGCGATCCGAGTTCAAATCTCGGTGGAACCTGAGGTGTTGTACCGTGCGCATGAGGAAATAAATAGCAGGAAAGTGAATTTGAAACTGTGTGTGTGGAAACAGACCATCGTCAATTCTGCAGTTACATTTGTTGAAAACAGGTGTTCAATATTTTTCCTTAAGATGATACAAATTTTGCAGGTTTGCAAACTTTTCATAACTATTTGCTTTGGTTTTGAAGTCTTCCTTTGATTTTCACAAATGTTTTCGTTTCAGACAACAATCATTAGACTGTGGACTATCTGGAGTAAAAATCCATGTCCTTATCCTCTGATTTTATTTATTTATTTATTTGTATTGAGTTGAGTCAATACCCTGTCACATTCTTTTAATGTTCCAATGTTTTAAAAACAATTTCCCATATTTAGGAAGGGCCCACTGTCACAGGTACTGACTAATCCCACAGTTTTCCCTTTCATCTGCATTAAATCAACATCATCTGCCATCAAGAAAAGACTTGACTAATTCTGTACCAGGGAAGATAGTTACCTGCAGGGCTGCACCAGGAGACGTATTTTCAATTTCCCATATTTAGGAAAAGGCAAAGGTCTGGGGGTATAGCTCAGGGGTGGAGCACTTGTCTGCAGATCAAGAGGTTCCCCGGTTCAATTCCCGGTGCCCCCTACAAATATGCCTCAGAGAAAAGCCTTTACATTTTGGAGAACACCCGCTGCATGCAGTTTAAAGAATCACGGGTCTTACCGAAATGGTGGCCAATAGCAACTATCACTCCTTTAAAGGATCATCCTGAAAATTTTGAAATGGGAAAAACTTCTGGTTGATGACCATTTTAATTTCTTTTCCTCAGATGACAAGTCAACAGTCAGTATTCTTTGTTAACTGATTTAGAAAAATAGGATGATTGCTAATTGTTTTCAAAAACATTGCAAGGAATCATATCAAATTAACATTTACATTGACATCAACTTTCAAAATGTGTTTTCACAAGCTAATATTGACAAAGTCAATTGATTTGTGGGTTTCAGTATACCCTGACAAGAGACTGAAAGGGGGTATAGCTCACTGGTAGAGCATTTGACTGCAGATCAAGAGGTCCCCGGTTCAAATCCGGATGCCCCCTTCTTAAGCGTTTGTTGTTACAAAGATTTTCTCGAATAAATTCCCAGCATCATAACAGGAACTGATGTATAAAATCTATCAGACTCTGAATCCAGCGATCAAAATTTGTATCTCGTTGGAACCTCATACTTTTAAGCTTGCAAATGAGCGCAAATTGTTTAAAAGTGGATTTGAAAACCCCAACAAAACTATGTGTTTGGAAACAGACTCAAATCCGGGGGGCCCCTATAGAAACATTTGTTGTTACAAAGCTTTGAAGCATGGGAGAAAACCAGCTACCATTACAACAACACCCCTAGATGCTGCAAATCAACACAAAGAAGCTAGTTCTTCTATCTGCCGTTCCACACCAATTTGTGATTTACCATGTTGAAACAGTACGACTGTCCCTGCTACACCGTGTCAGCAAGACTCTTTGTGGGGTTCCATGGTGTAATGGTTAGCACTCTGGACTCTGAATCCAGCTATCTGAGTTCAAATCTCGTGGAACCTGAGGTGTTGTACCGTGCGCATGAGGAAATAAATAGCAGAAGAGTGAATTTGAAACTGTGTGTGTGGAAACAGACCATCGTCAATTCTGCAGTTACATTTGTTGAAAACAGGTGTTCAATATTTTCCCTTAAGATGATACAAATTTTGCAGGTTTGCAAACTTTTCATAACCATTTGCTTTGGTTTTGAAGTCTTCCTTTGATTTTCACAAATGTTTTCGTTTCAGACAACAATCATTAGGCTGTGGACTATCTGGAGTAAAAATCCATGTCCTTATCCTCTGATTTTATTTATTTATTTATTTGTATTGAGTTGAGTCAATACCCTGTCACATTCTTTTAATGTTCCAATGTTTTAAAAACAATTTCCCATATTTAGGAAGGGCCCACTGTCACAGGTACTGACTAATCCCACAGTTTTCCCTTTCATCTGCATTAAATCAACATCATCTGCCATCAAGAAAAGACTTGAGTAATTCTGTACCAGGGAAGATAGTTACCTGCAGGGCGGCACCAGGAGACGTATTTTCAATTTCCCATGTTTAGGAAAAGGCGAAGGTCCGGGGGTATAGCTCAGGGGTGGAGCACTTGTCTGCAGATCAAGAGGTTCCCCGATTCAAATCCCAGTGCCCCCTACAAATATGCCCCAGAGCAAAGCCTTTACATTTTGGAGAACACCCGCTGCATGCAGTTTAAAGAATCACGGGTCTTACCGAAATGGTGGCCAATAGCAACTATCACTCCTTTAAAGGATCATCCTGAAAATTTTGAAATGGGAAAAACTTCTGGTTGATGACCATTTTAATTTCTTTTCCTCAGATGACAAGTCAACAGTCAGTATTCTTTGTTAACTGATTTAGAAAAATAGGATGATTGCTAATTGTTTTCAAAAACATTGCAAGGAATCATATCAAATTAACATTTACATTGACATCAACTTTCAAAATGTGTTTTCACAAGCTAATATTGACAAAGTCAATTGATTTGTGGGTTTCAGTATACCCTAACGAGAGACAGAAAGGGGGTATAGCTCAGTGGTAGAGCCTTTCACTGCAGATCAAGAGGTCCCCGGTTCAAATCCGGATGCCCCCTTCTTAAGCGTTTGTTGTTACAAAGATTTTCTTGAATAAATTCCCAGCATCATAACAGGAACTGATGTATAAAATCTATCAGACTCTGAATCCAGCGATCAAAATTTGTATCTCGGTGGAACCTCATACTTTTAAGCTTGCAAATGAGCGCAAATTGTTTAAAAGTGGATTTGAAAACCTCAACAAAACTATGTGTTTGGAAACAGACTCAAATCCGGGGGGCCCCTATAGAAACATTTGTTGTTACAAAGCTTTGAAGCATGGGAGAAAACCAGCTACCATTACAACAACACCCCTAGATGCTGCAAATCAACACAAAGAAGCTAGTTCTTCTATCTGCCGTTCCACACCAATTTGTGATTTACCATGTTGAAACAGTACGACTGTCCCTGCTACACCGTGTCAGCAAGACTCTTTGTGGGGTTCCATGGTGTAATGGTTAGCACTCTGGACTCTGAATCCAGCGATCCGAGTTCAAATCTCGGTGGAACCTGAGGTGTTGTACCGTGCGCATGAGGAAATAAATAGCAGAAATGAGAATTTGAAACTGTGTGTGTGGAAACAGACCATCGTCAATTCTGCAGTTGCATTTGTTGAAAACAGGTGTTCAAAATTTTTCCTTAAGATGATACAAATTTTGCAGGTTTGCAGACTTTTCATAACCATTTGCTTTGGTTTTGAAGTCTTCCTTTGATTTTCACAAATGTTTTCGTTTCAGACAACAATCATTCGGCTGTGGACTATCTGGAGTAAAAATCCATGTCCTTATCCTCTGATTTTATTTATTTATTTATTTGTATTGAGTTGAGTCAATGACCTGTCACATTCTTTTAATGTTCCAATGTTTTAAAAACAATTTCCCATATTTAGGAAGGGCCCACTGTCACAGGTACTGACTAATCCCACAGTTTTCCCTTTCATCTGCATTAAATCAACATCATCTGCCATCAAGAAAAGACTTGAGTAATTCTGTACCAGGGAAGATAGTTACCTGCAGGGCTGCACCAGGAGACGTATTTTCAATTTCCCATGTTTAGGAAAAGGCAAAGGTCTGGGGGTATAGCTCAGGGGTGGAGCACTTGTCTGCAGATCAAGAGGTTCCCCGATTCAAATCCCGGTGCCCCCTACAAATATGCCCCAGAGCAAAGCCTTTACATTTTGGAGAACACCCGCTGCATGCAGTTTAAAGAATCACGGGTCTTACCGAAATGGTGGCCAATAGCAACTATCACTCCTTTAAAGGATCATCCTGAAAATTTTGAAATGGGAAAAACTTCTGGTTGATGACCATTTTAATTTCTTTTCCTCAGATGACAAGTCAACAGTCAGTATTCTTTGTTAACTGATTTAGAAAAATAGGATGATTGCTAATTGTTTTCAAAAACATTGCAAGGAATCATATCAAATTAACATTTACATTGACATCAACTTTCAAAATGTGTTTTCACAAGCTAATATTGACAAAGTCAATTGATTTATGGGTTTCAGTATACCCTAACAAGAGACAGAAAGGGGGTATAGCTCAGTGGTAGAGCATTTGACTGCAGATCAAGAGGTCCCCGGTTCAAATCCGGGTGCCCCCTTCTTAAGCGTTTGTTGTTACAAAGATTTTCTCGAATAAATTCCCAGCATCATAACAGGAACTGATGTATAAAATCTATCAGACTCTGAATCCAGCGATCAAAATTTGTATCTCGGTGGAACCTCATACTTTTAAGCTTGCAAATGAGCGCAAATTGTTTAAAAGTGGATTTGAAAACCCCAACAAAACTATGTGTTTGGAAACAGACTCAAATCCGGGGGGCCCCTATAGAAACATTTGTTGTTACAAAGCTTTGAAGCATGGGAGAAAACCAGCTACCATTACAACAACACCCCTAGATGCTGCAAATCAACACAAAGAAGCTAGTTCTTCTATCTGCCGTTCCACACCAATTTGTGATTTACCATGTTGAAACAGTACTACTGTCCCTGCTACACCGTGTCAGCAAGACTCTTTGTGGGGTTCCATGGTGTAATGGTTAGCACTGTGGACTCTGAATCCAGCGATCCGAGTTCAAATCTCGGTGGAACCTGAGGTGTTGTACCGTGCGCATGAGGAAATAAATAGCAGGAAAGTGAATTTGAAACTGTGTGTGTGGAAACAGACCATCGTCAATTCTGCAGTTACATTTGTTGAAAACAGGTGTTCAATATTTTTCCTTAAGATGATACAAATTTTGCAGGTTTGCAAACTTTTCATAACTATTTGCTTTGGTTTTGAAGTCTTCCTTTGATTTTCACAAATGTTTTCGTTTCAGACAACAATCATTAGACTGTGGACTATCTGGAGTAAAAATCCATGTCCTTATCCTCTGATTTTATTTATTTATTTATTTGTATTGAGTTGAGTCAATACCCTGTCACATTCTTTTAATGTTCCAATGTTTTAAAAACAATTTCCCATATTTAGGAAGGGCCCACTGTCACAGGTACTGACTAATCCCACAGTTTTCCCTTTCATCTGCATTAAATCAACATCATCTGCCATCAAGAAAAGACTTGACTAATTCTGTACCAGGGAAGATAGTTACCTGCAGGGCTGCACCAGGAGACGTATTTTCAATTTCCCATATTTAGGAAAAGGCAAAGGTCTGGGGGTATAGCTCAGGGGTGGAGCACTTGTCTGCAGATCAAGAGGTTCCCCGGTTCAATTCCCGGTGCCCCCTACAAATATGCCTCAGAGAAAAGCCTTTACATTTTGGAGAACACCCGCTGCATGCAGTTTAAAGAATCACGGGTCTTACCGAAATGGTGGCCAATAGCAACTATCACTCCTTTAAAGGATCATCCTGAAAATTTTGAAATGGGAAAAACTTCTGGTTGATGACCATTTTAATTTCTTTTCCTCAGATGACAAGTCAACAGTCAGTATTCTTTGTTAACTGATTTAGAAAAATAGGATGATTGCTAATTGTTTTCAAAAACATTGCAAGGAATCATATCAAATTAACATTTACATTGACATCAACTTTCAAAATGTGTTTTCACAAGCTAATATTGACAAAGTCAATTGATTTATGGGTTTCAGTATACCCTAACAAGAGACAGAAAGGGGGTATAGCTCAGTGGTAGAGCATTTGACTGCAGATCAAGAGGTCCCCGGTTCAAATCCGGGTGCCCCCTTCTTAAGCGTTTGTTGTTACAAAGATTTTCTCGAATAAATTCCCAGCATCATAACAGGAACTGATGTATAAAATCTATCAGACTCTGAATCCAGCGATCAAAATTTGTATCTCGGTGGAACCTCATACTTTTAAGCTTGCAAATGAGCGCAAATTGTTTAAAAGTGGATTTGAAAACCCCAACAAAACTATGTGTTTGGAAACAGACTCAAATCCGGGGGGCCCCTATAGAAACATTTGTTGTTACAAAGCTTTGAAGCATGGGAGAAAACCAGCTACCATTACAACAACACCCCTAGATGCTGCAAATCAACACAAAGAAGCTAGTTCTTCTATCTGCCGTTCCACACCAATTTGTGATTTACCATGTTGAAACAGTACTACTGTCCCTGCTACACCGTGTCAGCAAGACTCTTTGTGGGGTTCCATGGTGTAATGGTTAGCACTGTGGACTCTGAATCCAGCGATCCGAGTTCAAATCTCGGTGGAACCTGAGGTGTTGTACCGTGCGCATGAGGAAATAAATAGCAGGAAAGTGAATTTGAAACTGTGTGTGTGGAAACAGACCATCGTCAATTCTGCAGTTACATTTGTTGAAAACAGGTGTTCAATATTTTTCCTTAAGATGATACAAATTTTGCAGGTTTGCAAACTTTTCATAACTATTTGCTTTGGTTTTGAAGTCTTCCTTTGATTTTCACAAATGTTTTCGTTTCAGACAACAATCATTAGACTGTGGACTATCTGGAGTAAAAATCCATGTCCTTATCCTCTGATTTTATTTATTTATTTATTTGTATTGAGTTGAGTCAATACCCTGTCACATTCTTTTAATGTTCCAATGTTTTAAAAACAATTTCCCATATTTAGGAAGGGCCCACTGTCACAGGTACTGACTAATCCCACAGTTTTCCCTTTCATCTGCATTAAATCAACATCATCTGCCATCAAGAAAAGACTTGACTAATTCTGTACCAGGGAAGATAGTTACCTGCAGGGCTGCACCAGGAGACGTATTTTCAATTTCCCATATTTAGGAAAAGGCAAAGGTCTGGGGGTATAGCTCAGGGGTGGAGCACTTGTCTGCAGATCAAGAGGTTCCCCGGTTCAATTCCCGGTGCCCCCTACAAATATGCCTCAGAGAAAAGCCTTTACATTTTGGAGAACACCCGCTGCATGCAGTTTAAAGAATCACGGGTCTTACCGAAATGGTGGCCAATAGCAACTATCACTCCTTTAAAGGATCATCCTGAAAATTTTGAAATGGGAAAAACTTCTGGTTGATGACCATTTTAATTTCTTTTCCTCAGATGACAAGTCAACAGTCAGTATTCTTTGTTAACTGATTTAGAAAAATAGGATGATTGCTAATTGTTTTCAAAAACATTGCAAGGAATCATATCAAATTAACATTTACATTGACATCAACTTTCAAAATGTGTTTTCACAAGCTAATATTGACAAAGTCAATTGATTTGTGGGTTTCAGTATACCCTAACGAGAGACAGAAAGGGGGTATAGCTCAGTGGTAGAGCCTTTCACTGCAGATCAAGAGGTCCCCGGTTCAAATCCGGATGCCCCCTTCTTAAGCGTTTGTTGTTACAAAGATTTTCTTGAATAAATTCCCAGCATCATAACAGGAACTGATGTATAAAATCTATCAGACTCTGAATCCAGCGATCAAAATTTGTATCTCGGTGGAACCTCATACTTTTAAGCTTGCAAATGAGCGCAAATTGTTTAAAAGTGGATTTGAAAACCTCAACAAAACTATGTGTTTGGAAACAGACTCAAATCCGGGGGGCCCCTATAGAAACATTTGTTGTTACAAAGCTTTGAAGCATGGGAGAAAACCAGCTACCATTACAACAACACCCCTAGATGCTGCAAATCAACACAAAGAAGCTAGTTCTTCTATCTGCCGTTCCACACCAATTTGTGATTTACCATGTTGAAACAGTACGACTGTCCCTGCTACACCGTGTCAGCAAGACTCTTTGTGGGGTTCCATGGTGTAATGGTTAGCACTCTGGACTCTGAATCCAGCGATCCGAGTTCAAATCTCGGTGGAACCTGAGGTGTTGTACCGTGCGCATGAGGAAATAAATAGCAGAAATGAGAATTTGAAACTGTGTGTGTGGAAACAGACCATCGTCAATTCTGCAGTTGCATTTGTTGAAAACAGGTGTTCAAAATTTTTCCTTAAGATGATACAAATTTTGCAGGTTTGCAAACTTTTCATAACCATTTGCTTTGGTTTTGAAGTCTTCCTTTGATTTTCACAAATGTTTTCGTTTCAGACAACAATCATTCGGCTGTGGACTATCTGGAGTAAAAATCCATGTCCTTATCCTCTGATTTTATTTATTTATTTATTTGTATTGAGTTGAGTCAATGACCTGTCACATTCTTTTAATGTTCCAATGTTTTAAAAACAATTTCCCATATTTAGGAAGGGCCCACTGTCACAGGTACTGACTAATCCCACAGTTTTCCCTTTCATCTGCATTAAATCAACATCATCTGCCATCAAGAAAAGACTTGAGTAATTCTGTACCAGGGAAGATAGTTACCTGCAGGGCTGCACCAGGAGACGTATTTTCAATTTCCCATGTTTAGGAAAAGGCAAAGGTCTGGGGGTATAGCTCAGGGGTGGAGCACTTGTCTGCAGATCAAGAGGTTCCCCGATTCAAATCCCGGTGCCCCCTACAAATATGCCCCAGAGCAAAGCCTTTACATTTTGGAGAACACCCGCTGCATGCAGTTTAAAGAATCACGGGTCTTACCGAAATGGTGGCCAATAGCAACTATCACTCCTTTATAGGATCATCCTGAAAATTTTGAAATGGGAAAAACTTCTGGTTGATGACCATTTTAATTTCTTTTCCTCAGATGACAAGTCAACAGTCAGTATTCTTTGTTAACTGATTTAGAAAAATAGGATGATTGCTAATTGTTTTCAAAAACATTGCAAGGAATCATATCAAATTAACATTTACATTGACATCAACTTTCAAAATGTGTTTTCACAAGCTAATATTGACAAAGTCAGGTGATTTGTGGGTTTCAGTATACCCTAACAACAGACTGAAAGGGGGTATAGCTCAGTGGTAGAGCATTTGACTGCAGATCAAGAGGTCCCCGGTTCAAATCCGGATGCCCCCTTCTTAAGCGTTTGTTGTTACAAAGATTTTCTCGAATAAATTCCCAGCATCATAACAGGAACTGATGTATAAAATCTATCAGACTCTGAATCCAGCGATCAAAATTTGTATCTCGGTGGAACCTCATACTTTTAAGCTTGCAAATGAGCGCAAATTGTTTAAAAGTGGATTTGAAAACCCCAACAAAACTATGTGTTTGGAAACAGACTCAAATCCGGGGGGCCCCTATAGAAACATTTGTTGTTACAAAGCTTTGAAGCATGGGAGAAAACCAGCTACCATTACAACAACACCCCTAGATGCTGCAAATCAACACAAAGAAGCTAGTTCTTCTATCTGCCGTTCCACACCAATTTGTGATTTACCATGTTGAAACAGTACTACTGTCCCTGCTACACCGTGTCAGCAAATCTCTTTTTGGGGTTCCATGGTGTAATGGTTAGCACTCTGGACTCTGAATCCAGCGATCCGAGTTCGAATCTCGGTGGAACCTGAGGTGTTGTACCGTGCGCATGAGGAGATAAATAGCACAAAAGTGAATTTGAAACTGTGTGTGTGGAAACAGACCATCGTCAATTCTGCAGTTGCATTTGTTGAAAACAGGTGTTCAATATTTTTCCTTAAGATGATACAAATTTTGCAGGTTTGCAAACTTTTCATAACTATTTGCTTTGGTTTTGAAGTCTTCCTTTGATTTTCACAAATGTTTTCGTTTCAGACAACAATCATTAGACTGTGGACTATCTGGAGTAAAAATCCATGTCCTTATCCTCTGATTTTATTTATTTATTTATTTGTATTGAGTTGAGTCAATAACCTGTCACATTCTTTTAATGTTCCAATGTTTTAAAAACAATTTCCCATATTTAGGAAGGGCCCACTGTCACAGGTACTGACTAATCCCACAGTTTTCCCTTTCATCTGCATTAAATCAACATCATCTGCCATCAAGAAAAGACTTGAGTAATTCTGTACCAGGGAAGATAGTTACCTGCAGGGCTGCACCAGGAGACGTATTTTCAATTTCCCATGTTTAGGAAAAGGCAAAGGTCCGGGGGTATAGCTCAGGGGTGGAGCACTTGTCTGCAGATCAAGAGGTTCCCCGGTTCAATTCCCGGTGCCCCCTACAAATATGCCTCAGAGCAAAGCCTTTACATTTTGGAGAACACCCGCTGCATGCAGTTTAAAGAATCACGGGTCTTACCGAAATGGTGGCCAATAGCAACTATCACTCCTTTAAAGGATCATCCTGAAAATTTTGAAATGGGAAAAACTTCTGGTTGATGACCATTTTAATTTCTTTTCCTCAGATGACAAGTCAACAGTCAGTATTCTTTGTTAACTGATTTAGAAAAATAGGATGATTGCTAATTGTTTTCAAAAACATTGCAAGGAATCATATCAAATTAACATTTACATTGACATCAACTTTCAAAATGTGTTTTCACAAGCTAATATTGACAAAGTCAATTGATTTGTGGGTTTCAGTATACCCCAACCAGAGACTGAAAGGGGGTATAGCTCAGTGGTAGAGCATTTGACTGCAGATCAAGAGGTCCCCGGTTCAAATCCGGATGCCCCCTTCTTAAGCGTTTGTTGTTACAAAGATTTTCTCGAATAAATTCCCAGCATCATAACAGGAACTGATGTATAAAATCTATCAGACTCTGAATCCAGCGATCAAAATTTGTATCTCGGTGGAACCTCATACTTTTAAGCTTGCAAATGAGCGCAAATTGTTTAAAAGTGGATTTGAAAACCCCAACAAAACTATGTGTTTGGAAACAGACTCAAATCCGGGGGGCCCCTATAGAAACATTTGTTGTTACAAAGCTTTGAAGCATGGGAGAAAACCAGCTACCATTACAACAACACCCCTAGATGCTGCAAATCAACACAAAGAAGCTAGTTCTTCTATCTGCCGTTCCACACCAATTTGTGATTTACCATGTTGAAACAGTACTACTGTCCCTGCTACACCGTGTCAGCAAATCTCTTTTTGGGGTTCCATGGTGTAATGGTTAGCACTCTGGACTCTGAATCCAGCGATCCGAGTTCGAATCTCGGTGGAACCTGAGGTGTTGTACCGTGCGCATGAGGAGATAAATAGCACAAAAGTGAATTTGAAACTGTGTGTGTGGAAACAGACCATCGTCAATTCTGCAGTTGCATTTGTTGAAAACAGGTGTTCAATATTTTTCCTTAAGATGATACAAATTTTGCAGGTTTGCAAACTTTTCATAACTATTTGCTTTGGTTTTGAAGTCTTCCTTTGATTTTCACAAATGTTTTCGTTTCAGACAACAATCATTAGACTGTGGACTATCTGGAGTAAAAATCCATGTCCTTATCCTCTGATTTTATTTATTTATTTATTTGTATTGAGTTGAGTCAATAACCTGTCACATTCTTTTAATGTTCCAATGTTTTAAAAACAATTTCCCATATTTAGGAAGGGCCCACTGTCACAGGTACTGACTAATCCCACAGTTTTCCCTTTCATCTGCATTAAATCAACATCATCTGCCATCAAGAAAAGACTTGAGTAATTCTGTACCAGGGAAGATAGTTACCTGCAGGGCTGCACCAGGAGACGTATTTTCAATTTCCCATGTTTAGGAAAAGACAAAGGTCCGGGGGTATAGCTCAGGGGTGGAGCACTTGTCTGCAGATCAAGAGGTTCCCCGGTTCAATTCCCGGTGCCCCCTACAAATATGCCTCAGAGCAAAGCCTTTACATTTTGGAGAACACCCGCTGCATGCAGTTTAAAGAATCACGGGTCTTACCGAAATGGTGGCCAATAGCAACTATCACTCCTTTAAAGGATCATCCTGAAAATTTTGAAATGGGAAAAACTTCTGGTTGATGACCATTTTAATTTCTTCTCCTCAGATGACAAGTCAACAGTCAGTATTCTTTGTTAACTGATTTAGAAAAATAGGATGATTGCTAATTGTTTTCAAAAACATTGCAAGGAATCATATCAAATTAACATTTACATTGACATCAACTTTCAAAATGTGTTTTCACAAGCTAATATTGACAAAGTCAATTGATTTGTGGGTTTCAGTATACCCCAACCAGAGACTGAAAGGGGGTATAGCTCAGTGGTAGCGCATTTGACTGCAGATCAAGAGGTCCCCGGTTCAAATCCGGATGCCCCCTTCTTAAGCGTTTGTTGTTACAAAGATTTTCTCGAATAAATTCCCAGCATCATAACAGGAACTGATGTATAAAATCTATCAGACTCTGAATCCAGCGATCAAAATTTGTATCTCGGTGGAACCTCATACTTTTAAGCTTGCAAATGAGCGCAAATTGTTTAAAAGTGGATTTGAAAACCCCAACAAAACTATGTGTTTGGAAACAGACTCAAATCCGGGGGGCCCCTATAGAAACATTTGTTGTTACAAAGCTTTGAAGCATGGGAGAAAACCAGCTACCATTACAACAACACCCCTAGATGCTGCAAATCAACACAAAGAAGCTAGTTCTTCTATCTGCCGTTCCACACCAATTTGTGATTTACCATGTTGAAACAGTACTACTGTCCCTGCTACACCGTGTCAGCAAATCTCTTTTTGGGGTTCCATGGTGTAATGGTTAGCACTCTGGACTCTGAATCCAGCGATCCGAGTTCGAATCTCGGTGGAACCTGAGGTGTTGTACCGTGCGCATGAGGAGATAAATAGCACAAAAGTGAATTTGAAACTGTGTGTGTGGAAACAGACCATCGTCAATTCTGCAGTTGCATTTGTTGAAAACAGGTGTTCAATATTTTTCCTTAAGATGATACAAATTTTGCAGGTTTGCAAACTTTTCATAACTATTTGCTTTGGTTTTGAAGTCTTCCTTTGATTTTCACAAATGTTTTCGTTTCAGACAACAATCATTAGACTGTGGACTATCTGGAGTAAAAATCCATGTCCTTATCCTCTGATTTTATTTATTTATTTATTTGTATTGAGTTGAGTCAATAACCTGTCACATTCTTTTAATGTTCCAATGTTTTAAAAACAATTTCCCATATTTAGGAAGGGCCCACTGTCACAGGTACTGACTAATCCCACAGTTTTCCCTTTCATCTGCATTAAATCAACATCATCTGCCATCAAGAAAAGACTTGAGTAATTCTGTACCAGGGAAGATAGTTACCTGCAGGGCTGCACCAGGAGACGTATTTTCAATTTCCCATGTTTAGGAAAAGGCAAAGGTCCGGGGGTATAGCTCAGGGGTGGAGCACTTGTCTGCAGATCAAGAGGTTCCCCGGTTCAATTCCCGGTGCCCCCTACAAATATGCCTCAGAGCAAAGCCTTTACATTTTGGAGAACACCCGCTGCATGCAGTTTAAAGAATCACGGGTCTTACCGAAATGGTGGCCAATAGCAACTATCACTCCTTTAAAGGATCATCCTGAAAATTTTGAAATGGGAAAAACTTCTGGTTGATGACCATTTTAATTTCTTTTCCTCAGATGACAAGTCAACAGTCAGTATTCTTTGTTAACTGATTTAGAAAAATAGGATGATTGCTAATTGTTTTCAAAAACATTGCAAGGAATCATATCAAATTAACATTTACATTGACATCAACTTTCAAAATGTGTTTTCACAAGCTAATATTGACAAAGTCAAGTGATTTGTGGGTTTCAGTATACCCCAACCAGAGACTGAAAGGGGGTATAGCTCAGTGGTAGAGCATTTGACTGCAGATCAAGAGGTCCCCGGTTCAAATCCGGATGCCCCCTTCTTAAGCGTTTGTTGTTACAAAGATTTTCTCGAATAAATTCCCAGCATCATAACAGGAACTGATGTATAAAATCTATCAGACTCTGAATCCAGCGATCAAAATTTGTATCTCGGTGGAACCTCATACTTTTAAGCTTGCAAATGAGCGCAAATTGTTTAAAAGTGGATTTGAAAACCCCAACAAAACTATGTGTTTGGAAACAGACTCAAATCCGGGGGGCCCCTATAGAAACATTTGTTGTTACAAAGCTTTGAAGCATGGGAGAAAACCAGCTACCATTACAACAACACCCCTAGATGCTGCAAATCAACACAAAGAAGCTAGTTCTTCTATCTGCCGTTCCACACCAATTTGTGATTTACCATGTTGAAACAGTACTACTGTCCCTGCTACACCGTGTCAGCAAATCTCTTTTTGGGGTTCCATGGTGTAATGGTTAGCACTCTGGACTCTGAATCCAGCGATCCGAGTTCGAATCTCGGTGGAACCTGAGGTGTTGTACCGTGCGCATGAGGAGATAAATAGCACAAAAGTGAATTTGAAACTGTGTGTGTGGAAACAGACCATCGTCAATTCTGCAGTTACATTTGTTGAAAACAGGTGTTCAATATTTTTCCTTAAGATGATACAAATTTTGCAGGTTTGCAAACTTTTCATAACTATTTGCTTTGGTTTTGAAGTCTTCCTTTGATTTTCACAAATGTTTTCGTTTCAGACAACAATCATTAGACTGTGGACTATCTGGAGTAAAAATCCATGTCCTTATCCTCTGATTTTATTTATTTATTTATTTGTATTGAGTTGAGTCAATAACCTGTCACATTCTTTTAATGTTCCAATGTTTTAAAAACAATTTCCCATATTTAGGAAGGGCCCACTGTCACAGGTACTGACTAATCCCACAGTTTTCCCTTTCATCTGCATTAAATCAACATCATCTGCCATCAAGAAAAGACTTGAGTAATTCTGTACCAGGGAAGATAGTTACCTGCAGGGCTGCACCAGGAGACGTATTTTCAATTTCCCATGTTTAGGAAAAGGCAAAGGTCCGGGGGTATAGCTCAGGGGTGGAGCACTTGTCTGCAGATCAAGAGGTTCCCCGGTTCAATTCCCGGTGCCCCCTACAAATATGCCTCAGAGCAAAGCCTTTACATTTTGGAGAACACCCGCTGCATGCAGTTTAAAGAATCACGGGTCTTACCGAAATGGTGGCCAATAGCAACTATCACTCCTTTAAAGGATCATCCTGAAAATTTTGAAATGGGAAAAACTTCTGGTTGATGACCATTTTAATTTCTTTTCCTCAGATGACAAGTCAACAGTCAGTATTCTTTGTTAACTGATTTAGAAAAATAGGATGATTGCTAATTGTTTTCAAAAACATTGCAAGGAATCATATCAAATTAACATTTACATTGACATCAACTTTCAAAATGTGTTTTCACAAGCTAATATTGACAAAGTCAATTGATTTGTGGGTTTCAGTATACCCCAACCAGAGACTGAAAGGGGGTATAGCTCAGTGGTAGAGCATTTGACTGCAGATCAAGAGGTCCCCGGTTCAAATCCGGATGCCCCCTTCTTAAGCGTTTGTTGTTACAAAGATTTTCTCGAATAAATTCCCAGCATCATAACAGGAACTGATGTATAAAATCTATCAGACTCTGAATCCAGCGATCAAAATTTGTATCTCGGTGGAACCTCATACTTTTAAGCTTGCAAATGAGCGCAAATTGTTTAAAAGTGGATTTGAAAACCCCAACAAAACTATGTGTTTGGAAACAGACTCAAATCCGGGGGGCCCCTATAGAAACATTTGTTGTTACAAAGCTTTGAAGCATGGGAGAAAACCAGCTACCATTACAACAACACCCCTAGATGCTGCAAATCAACACAAAGAAGCTAGTTCTTCTATCTGCCGTTCCACACCAATTTGTGATTTACCATGTTGAAACAGTACTACTGTCCCTGCTACACCGTGTCAGCAAATCTCTTTTTGGGGTTCCATGGTGTAATGGTTAGCACTCTGGACTCTGAATCCAGCGATCCGAGTTCGAATCTCGGTGGAACCTGAGGTGTTGTACCGTGCGCATGAGGAGATAAATAGCACAAAAGTGAATTTGAAACTGTGTGTGTGGAAACAGACCATCGTCAATTCTGCAGTTGCATTTGTTGAAAACAGGTGTTCAATATTTTTCCTTAAGATGATACAAATTTTGCAGGTTTGCAAACTTTTCATAACTATTTGCTTTGGTTTTGAAGTCTTCCTTTGATTTTCACAAATGTTTTCGTTTCAGACAACAATCATTAGACTGTGGACTATCTGGAGTAAAAATCCATGTCCTTATCCTCTGATTTTATTTATTTATTTATTTGTATTGAGTTGAGTCAATAACCTGTCACATTCTTTTAATGTTCCAATGTTTTAAAAACAATTTCCCATATTTAGGAAGGGCCCACTGTCACAGGTACTGACTAATCCCACAGTTTTCCCTTTCATCTGCATTAAATCAACATCATCTGCCATCAAGAAAAGACTTGAGTAATTCTGTACCAGGGAAGATAGTTACCTGCAGGGCTGCACCAGGAGACGTATTTTCAATTTCCCATGTTTAGGAAAAGGCAAAGGTCCGGGGGTATAGCTCAGGGGTGGAGCACTTGTCTGCAGATCAAGAGGTTCCCCGGTTCAATTCCCGGTGCCCCCTACAAATATGCCTCAGAGCAAAGCCTTTACATTTTGGAGAACACCCGCTGCATGCAGTTTAAAGAATCACGGGTCTTACCGAAATGGTGGCCAATAGCAACTATCACTCCTTTAAAGGATCATCCTGAAAATTTTGAAATGGGAAAAACTTCTGGTTGATGACCATTTTAATTTCTTTTCCTCAGATGACAAGTCAACAGTCAGTATTCTTTGTTAACTGATTTAGAAAAATAGGATGATTGCTAATTGTTTTCAAAAACATTGCAAGGAATCATATCAAATTAACATTTACATTGACATCAACTTTCAAAATGTGTTTTCACAAGCTAATATTGACAAAGTCAATTGATTTGTGGGTTTCAGTATACCCCAACCAGAGACTGAAAGGGGGTATAGCTCAGTGGTAGAGCATTTGACTGCAGATCAAGAGGTCCCCGGTTCAAATCCGGATGCCCCCTTCTTAAGCGTTTGTTGTTACAAAGATTTTCTCGAATAAATTCCCAGCATCATAACAGGAACTGATGTATAAAATCTATCAGACTCTGAATCCAGCGATCAAAATTTGTATCTCGGTGGAACCTCATACTTTTAAGCTTGCAAATGAGCGCAAATTGTTTAAAAGTGGATTTGAAAACCCCAACAAAACTATGTGTTTGGAAACAGACTCAAATCCGGGGGGCCCCTATAGAAACATTTGTTGTTACAAAGCTTTGAAGCATGGGAGAAAACCAGCTACCATTACAACAACACCCCTAGATGCTGCAAATCAACACAAAGAAGCTAGTTCTTCTATCTGCCGTTCCACACCAATTTGTGATTTACCATGTTGAAACAGTACTACTGTCCCTGCTACACCGTGTCAGCAAATCTCTTTTTGGGGTTCCATGGTGTAATGGTTAGCACTCTGGACTCTGAATCCAGCGATCCGAGTTCGAATCTCGGTGGAACCTGAGGTGTTGTACCGTGCGCATGAGGAGATAAATAGCACAAAAGTGAATTTGAAACTGTGTGTGTGGAAACAGACCATCGTCAATTCTGCAGTTGCATTTGTTGAAAACAGGTGTTCAATATTTTTCCTTAAGATGATACAAATTTTGCAGGTTTGCAAACTTTTCATAACTATTTGCTTTGGTTTTGAAGTCTTCCTTTGATTTTCACAAATGTTTTCGTTTCAGACAACAATCATTAGACTGTGGACTATCTGGAGTAAAAATCCATGTCCTTATCCTCTGATTTTATTTATTTATTTATTTGTATTGAGTTGAGTCAATAACCTGTCACATTCTTTTAATGTTCCAATGTTTTAAAAACAATTTCCCATATTTAGGAAGGGCCCACTGTCACAGGTACTGACTAATCCCACAGTTTTCCCTTTCATCTGCATTAAATCAACATCATCTGCCATCAAGAAAAGACTTGAGTAATTCTGTACCAGGGAAGATAGTTACCTGCAGGGCTGCACCAGGAGACGTATTTTCAATTTCCCATGTTTAGGAAAAGGCAAAGGTCCGGGGGTATAGCTCAGGGGTGGAGCACTTGTCTGCAGATCAAGAGGTTCCCCGGTTCAATTCCCGGTGCCCCCTACAAATATGCCTCAGAGCAAAGCCTTTACATTTTGGAGAACACCCGCTGCATGCAGTTTAAAGAATCACGGGTCTTACCGAAATGGTGGCCAATAGCAACTATCACTCCTTTAAAGGATCATCCTGAAAATTTTGAAATGGGAAAAACTTCTGGTTGATGACCATTTTAATTTCTTTTCCTCAGATGACAAGTCAACAGTCAGTATTCTTTGTTAACTGATTTAGAAAAATAGGATGATTGCTAATTGTTTTCAAAAACATTGCAAGGAATCATATCAAATTAACATTTACATTGACATCAACTTTCAAAATGTGTTTTCACAAGCTAATATTGACAAAGTCAATTGATTTGTGGGTTTCAGTATACCCCAACCAGAGACTGAAAGGGGGTATAGCTCAGTGGTAGAGCATTTGACTGCAGATCAAGAGGTCCCCGGTTCAAATCCGGATGCCCCCTTCTTAAGCGTTTGTTGTTACAAAGATTTTCTCGAATAAATTCCCAGCATCATAACAGGAACTGATGTATAAAATCTATCAGACTCTGAATCCAGCGATCAAAATTTGTATCTCGGTGGAACCTCATACTTTTAAGCTTGCAAATGAGCGCAAATTGTTTAAAAGTGGATTTGAAAACCCCAACAAAACTATGTGTTTGGAAACAGACTCAAATCCGGGGGGCCCCTATAGAAACATTTGTTGTTACAAAGCTTTGAAGCATGGGAGAAAACCAGCTACCATTACAACAACACCCCTAGATGCTGCAAATCAACACAAAGAAGCTAGTTCTTCTATCTGCCGTTCCACACCAATTTGTGATTTACCATGTTGAAACAGTACGACTGTCCCTGCTACACCGTGTCAGCAAGACTCTTTGTGGGCTTACATGGTGTAATGGTTAGCACTCTGGACTCTGAATCCAGCGATCCGAGTTCAAATCTCGGTGGAACCTGAGGTGTTGTACCGTGCGCATGAGGAAATAAATAGCAGAAAAGTGAATTTGAAACTGTGTGTGTGGAAACAGACCATCGTCAATTCTGCAGTTACATTTGTTGAAAACAGGTGTTCAATATTTTTCCTTAAGATGATACAAATTTTGCAGGTTTGCAAACTTTTCATAACTATTTGCTTTGGTTTTGAAGTCTTCCTTTGATTTTCACAAATGTTTTCGTTTCAGACAACAATCATTAGACTGTGGACTATCTGGAGTAAAAATCCATGTCCTTATCCTCTGATTTTATTTATTTATTTATTTGTATTGAGTTGAGTCAATAACCTGTCACATTCTTTTAATGTTCCAATGTTTTAAAAACAATTTCCCATATTTAGGAAGGGCCCACTGTCACAGGTACTGACTAATCCCACAGTTTTCCCTTTCATCTGCATTAAATCAACATCATCTGCCATCAAGAAAAGACTTGAGTAATTCTGTACCAGGGAAGATAGTTACCTGCAGGGCGGCACCAGGAGACGTATTTTCAATTTCCCATGTTTAGGAAAAGGCGAAGGTCCGGGGGTATAGCTCAGGGGTGGAGCACTTGTCTGCAGATCAAGAGGTTCCCCGATTCAAATCCCGGTGCCCCCTACAAATATGCCCCAGAGCAAAGCCTTTACATTTTGGAGAACACCCGCTGCATGCAGTTTAAAGAATCACGGGTCTTACCGAAATGGTGGCCAATAGCAACTATCACTCCTTTAAAGGATCATCCTGAAAATTTTGAAATGGGAAAAACTTCTGGTTGATGACCATTTTAATTTCTTTTCCTCAGATGACAAGTCAACAGTCAGTATTCTTTGTTAACTGATTTAGAAAAATAGGATGATTGCTAATTGTTTTCAAAAACATTGCAAGGAATCATATCAAATTAACATTTACATTGACATCAACTTTCAAAATGTGTTTTCACAAGCTAATATTGACAAAGTCAATTGATTTGTGGGTTTCAGTATACCCCAACCAGAGACTGAAAGGGGGTATAGCTCAGTGGTAGAGCATTTGACTGCAGATCAAGAGGTCCCCGGTTCAAATTCGGATGCCCCCTTCTTAAGCGTTTGTTGTTACAAAGATTTTCTCAAATAAATTCCCAGCATCATAACAGGAACTGATGTATAAAATCTATCAGACTCTGAATCCAGCGATCAAAATTTGTATCTCGGTGGAACCTCATACTTTTAAGCTTGCAAATGAGCGCAAATTGTTTAAAAGTGGATTTGAAAACCCCAACAAAACTATGTGTTTGGAAACAGACTCAAATCCGGGGGGCCCCTATAGAAACATTTGTTGTTACAAAGCTTTGAAGCATGGGAGAAAACCAGCTACCATTACAACAACACCCCTAGATGCTGCAAATCAACACAAAGAAGCTAGTTCTTCTATCTGCCGTTCCACACCAATTTGTGATTTACCATGTTGAAACAGTACGACTGTTCCTGCTACACCGTGTCAGCAAAACTCTTTGTGGGGTTCCATGGTGTAATGGTTAGCACTCTGGACTCTGAATCCAGCGATCCGAGTTCAAATCTCGGTGGAACCTGAGGTGTTGTACCGTGCGCATGAGGAAATAAATAGCAGAAAAGTGAATTTGAAACTGTGTGTGTGGAAACAGACCATCGTCAATTCTGCAGTTACATTTGTTGAAAACAGGT
Organism: Conger conger; assembly: GCF_963514075.1. Lineage (NCBI taxonomy): Eukaryota > Metazoa > Chordata > Actinopteri > Anguilliformes > Congridae > Conger > Conger conger. Next base: position 30,033,316 of record NC_083775.1, read on the forward strand.
GTTCAATATTTTTCCTTAAGATGATACAAATTTTGCAGGTTTGCAAACTTTTCAGAACTATTTGCTTTGGTTTTGAAGTCTTCCTTTGATTTTCACAAATGTTTTCGTTTCAGACAACAATCATTAGACTGTGGACTATCTGGAGTAAAAATCCATGTCCTTATCCTCTGATTTTATTTATTTATTTATTTGTATTGAGTTGAGTCAATAACCTGTCACATTCTTTTAATGTTCCAATGTTTTAAAAACAATTTCCCATATTTAGGAAGGGCCCACTGTCACAGGTACTGACTAATCCCACAGTTTTCCCTTTCATCTGCATTAAATCAACATCATCTGCCATCAAGAAAAGACTTGAGTAATTCTGTACCAGGGAAGATAGTTACCTGCAGGGCTGCACCAGGAGACGTATTTTCAATTTCCCATGTTTAGGAAAAGGCAAAGGTCCGGGGGTATAGCTCAGGGGTGGAGCACTTGTCTGCAGATCAAGAGGTTCCCCGGTTCAATTCCCGGTGCCCCCTACAAATATGCCTCAGAGCAAAGCCTTTACATTTTGGAGAACACCCGCTGCATGCAGTTTAAAGAATCACGGGTCTTACCGAAATGGTGGCCAATAGCAACTATCACTCCTTTAAAGGATCATCCTGAAAATTTTGAAATGGGAAAAACTTCTGGTTGATGACCATTTTAATTTCTTTTCCTCAGATGACAAGTCAACAGTCAGTATTCTTTGTTAACTGATTTAGAAAAATAGGATGATTGCTAATTGTTTTCAAAAACATTGCAAGGAATCATATCAAATTAACATTTACATTGACATCAACTTTCAAAATGTGTTTTCACAAGCTAATATTGACAAAGTCAATTGATTTGTGGGTTTCAGTATACCCCAACCAGAGACTGAAAGGGGGTATAGCTCAGTGGTAGAGCATTTGACTGCAGATCAAGAGGTCCCCGGTTCAAATCCGGATGCCCCCTTCTTAAGCGTTTGTTGTTACAAAGATTTTCTCGAATAAATTCCCAGCATCATAACAGGAACTGATGTATAAAATCTATCAGACTCTGAATCCAGCGATCAAAATTTGTATCTCGGTGGAACCTCATACTTTTAAGCTTGCAAATGAGCGCAAATTGTTTAAAAGTGGATTTGAAAACCCCAAAAAAACTATGTGTTTGGAAACAGACTCAAATCCGGGGGGCCCCTATAGAAACATTTGTTGTTACAAAGCTTTGAAGCATGGGAGAAAACCAGCTACCATTACAACAACACCCCTAGATGCTGCAAATCAACACAAAGAAGCTAGTTCTTCTATCTGCCGTTCCACACCAATTTGTGATTTACCATGTTGAAACAGTACGACTGTTCCTGCTACACCGTGTCAGCAAGACTCTTTGTGGGGTTCCATGGTGTAATGGTTAGCACTCTGGACTCTGAATCCAGCGATCCGAGTTCAAATCTCGGTGGAACCTGAGGTGTTGTACCGTGCGCATGAGGAAATAAATAGCAGAAAAGTGAATTTGAAACTGTGTGTGTGGAAACAGACCATTGTCAATTCTGCAGTTACATTTGTTGAAAACAGGTGTTCAATATTTTTCCTTAAGATGATACAAATTTTGCAGGTTTGCTAAATTTTCATAACTATTTGCTTTGGTTTTGAAGTCTTCCTTTGATTTTCACAAATGTTTTCGTTTCAGACAACAATCATTAGATTGTGGACTATCTGGAGTAAAAATCCATGTCCTTATCCTCTGATTTTATTTATTTATTTATTTGTATTGAGTTGAGTCAATAACCTGTCACATTCTTTTAATGTTCCAATGTTTTAAAAACAATTTCCCATATTTAGGAAGGGCCCACTGTCACAGGTACTGACTAATCCCACAGTTTTCCCTTTCATCTGCATTAAATCAACATCATCTGCCATCAAGAAAAGACTTGACTAATTCTGTACCAGGGAAGATAGTTACCTGCAGGGCTGCACCAGGAGACGTATTTTCAATTTCCCATGTTTAGGAAAAGGCAAAGGTCCGGGGGTATAGCTCAGGGGTGGAGCACTTGTCTGCAGGTCAAGAGGTTCCCCGGTTCAATTCCCGGTGCCCCCTACAAATATGCCTCAGAGCAAAGCCTTTACATTTTGGAGAACACCCGCTGCATGCAGTTTAAAGAATCACGGGTCTTACCGAAATGGTGGCCAATAGCAACTATCACTCCTTTAAAGGATCATCCTGAAAATTTTGAAATGGGAAAAACTTCTGGTTGATGACCATTTTAATTTCTTTTCCTCAGATGACAAGTCAACAGTCAGTATTCTTTGTTAACTGATTTAGAAAAATAGGATGATTGCTAATTGTTTTCAAAAACATTGCAAGGAATCATATCAAATTAACATTTACATTGACATCAACTTTCAAAATGTGTTTTCACAAGCTAATATTGACAAAGTCAATTGATTTGTGGGTTTCAGTATACCTTGCCAAGAGACAGAAAGGGGGTATAGCTCAGTGGTAGAGCATTTGACTACAGATCAAGAGTTCCCCGGTTCAAATTCGGATGCCCCCTTCTTAAGCGTTTGTTGTTACAAAGATTTTCTCGAATAAATTCCCAGCATCATAACAGGAACTGATGTATAAAATCTATCAGACTCTGAATCCAGCGATCAAAATTTGTATCTCGGTGGAACCTCATACTTTTAAGCTTGCAAATGAGCGCAAATTGTTTAAAAGTGGATTTGAAAACCCCAACAAAACTATGTGTTTGGAAACAGACTCAAATCCGGGGGGCCCCTATAGAAACATTTGTTGTTACAAAGCTTTGAAGCATGGGAGAAAACCAGCTACCATTACAACAACACCCCTAGATGCTGCAAATCAACACAAAGAAGCTAGTTCTTCTATCTGCCATTCCACACCAATTTGTGATTTACCATGTTGAAACTGTACGACTGTCCCTGCTACACCGTGTCAGCAAGACTCTTGTTGGGGTTCCATGGTGTAATGGTTAGCACTCTGGTCTCTGAATCCAGCGATCCGAGTTCAAATCTCGGTGGAACCTGCGGTCTTGTACCGTGCGCATGAGGAAATAAATAGTAGAAAAGTGTGTTTGAAACTGTCTGTGTGGAAACAGACCATTGTCAATTCTGCAGTTACATTTGTTGAAAACAGGTGTTCAATATTTTCCCTTAAGATGATACAAATTTTGCAGGTTTGCAAACTTTTCATAACCATTTGCTTTGGTTTTGAAGTCTTCCTTTGATTTTCACAAATGTTTTCGTTTCAGACAACAATCATTCGGCTGTGGACTATCTGGAGTAAAAATCCATGTCCTTATCCTCTGATTTTATTTATTTATTTATTTGTATTGAGTTGAGTCAATAACCTGTCACATTCTTTTAATGTTCCAATGTTTTAAAAACAATTTCCCATATTTAGGAAGGGCCCACTGTCACAGGTACTGACTAATCCCACAGTTTTCCCTTTCATCTGCATTAAATCAACATCATCTGCCATCAAGAAAAGACTTGAGTAATTCTGTACCAGGGAAGATAGTTACCTGCAGGGCTGCACCAGGAGACGTATTTTCAATTTCCCATGTTTAGGAAAAGGCAAAGGTCCGGGGGTATAGCTCAGGGGTGGAGCACTTGTCTGCAGGTCAAGAGGTTCCCCGGTTCAATTCCCGGTGCCCCCTACAAATATGCCTCAGAGCAAAGCCTTTACATTTTGGAGAACACCCGCTGCATGCAGTTTAAAGAATCACGGGTCTTACCGAAATGGTGGCCAATAGCAACTATCACTCCTTTAAAGGATCATCCTGAAAATTTTGAAATGGGAAAAACTTCTGGTTGATGACCATTTTAATTTCTTTTCCTCAGATGACAAGTCAACAGTCAGTATTCTTTGTTAACTGATTTAGAAAAATAGGATGATTGCTAATTGTTTTCAAAAACATTGCAAGGAATCATATCAAATTAGCACTTACATTGACATCAACTTTCAAAATGTGTGTTCACAAGCTAATATTGACAAAGTCAATTGATTTGTGGGTTTCAGTATACCCTACAGAACGACCGAAAGGGGGTATAGCTCAGTGGTAGAGCATTTGACTGCAGATCAAGAGTTCCCCGGTTCAAATCCAGGTGCCCCCTCTAAATGTTCCCACGGGAGCACATTTGTATGTGTTGGAGAACACCAGCTGCATGCATTTTGTTAATCATGGGACTTACCGAAATAGTGACTACTCGTAAATATCACTTCTCCAAATGATCATAAGGCAGTGGGACACCATGCTCCAATTGACCCAGAACTCTTGCCCAACCGCCTGTGTCTGGTGGTTTTGTTACAGCTAATCAATCCTTCTATTAAGGTGCTGTCAATTCTGTATTTTTTACTAAAGGTTTGTTATTTCAGTCAGCAGTCATGAAGCTGACATAATTCAGTTTTAAACTATGTATATTTGTATCTTTTAAAAATAATCTTGAGCCTGTGCCACCCTTGTCAGGGGAGCTACATGTAGGGTTCCATGGTGTAATGGTTAGCACTCTGGACTCTGAATCCAGCGATCCGAGTTCAAATCTCGGTGGGACCTGTGATTTTGGAAATGATCAATCAATTCTGCAGTTACATTTGTTGAAAACATACGTTCTTCTATCTTTTCCCTTAATATTATTAAGACTAATGTTGGGTTTATTCCAATCTTTTCAAAACAATCTTCAGGTTTCCCTTCCATCATCTGAAATCAAGAAAAGACTCAACTAATTAAATTGTACCTGTACCAGGGAAGATAATTACCTGCAGGTGGGAGCCAGGATTCTTGATTTTCAATTTCCCATATTTAGGACGGGCTCACAGGGTAGAGCATTTGGTATAGCTATAGGGTATTGCTCAGTGGTAGAGCATTTGACTGCAGGCCAATAGGTCCAAATGTGGGTGCTCCCTGCATCAAGATAAGACATTAGACACTGCCTTTTTAACATTGGATAAAACCAGCTGCAGTTTTGTTGCAATTTCAGTGATGGGACTTACCAAGAAATATTGCTGCCACAAGCTATTACTGCTCGACATGAGCCCAGTCAATTATACCAACAGGATTAACATTCACATAAGCTTAACAATAATTGTATTTCCACAAAGTTAATGTTAATGTTCAAAGTTCATATCTGGGATAGACTTCCAATTTAAGTCTGAGGCCATGTCTTAAACAATTTACTAGCCTACTACTGAGTATACAAGTTGCACAATCGTAGGCAAGTAAGTAGTTTCAGACACAGCCTTTGTGCAGTTCTAGGAAAGGCAGGACAGCTCAGTGGTAGAGCATTTGACTGGCTTTACCAGTTAGAAACTGCTTATTTACCCAATGCAGCACTCGAACAGTGCAGAAAACCAGCTTCTTTGATGCAGACACGACAGTTCATGTCAATACTCCAAAGGACCACCAATGTAACTGTTAATCTTGGGGAAGCAAGCCTACTCTGAAAATGCAGAAAAGTCAATGACCAATACTCCAATAAGAGAAACATAGTTAAGGCTTCATTTAAGTACATTTAACTTCCTGCATTAGCCTAGCGGTTGCTAAGCTAACGCCTGGTGTAAAACCCAGCTATGACCATCTTGAAATTACCAGCGGTTTCAAAAGATAGCTTGAACTGTTTTTTTACAGCAGACAATGCTTTTATGCTCAGACTTTTATACAGTATTTAAGGAGTCAGACACTCCTTAACTTGAATAGCATGAAACACATTCATATTTATCCAGTTCTTTCAAAGTTCATTTCAGGGGAGAAACTATCAAGATGAGTTATCATGAATGTACGTTGTTCAGTTTTAATAACGAATAACTAGCCGAATAACTACCATTAACTAGCCATACACACACATGCTCGTTCGTGATTTCATGAATCCAAACCCACAAACTCACCAAGCTAAATCAGCCTGCACCGAGAACCACGGTGACCAAACGACAAGATTCGCTTCCAAAAATGCTGATGAAGTTGCCCTGCAATAGGCTACTAAATTTAGCAGCCAAATAATCTCATGGACGCACCGAAAGAATGATGAGAGATTCAGTTGTGGTATAACTGTAAACTTGGATAAATCTCCCGCTTACTAGTTCCATGCATTCCTAATGGGAGCAGCTCAATGGCGCATGAAGCCAGAACATGTCGGCTGCCAATTCGACGATGCGGCTTTTTTGGCACCAAAGCATGCGCACTGGGGCATTTTCACACCAGAGAATGCGTTCTGTGTACCTAAGATTGAAGGAATAAAAATTTAAAAAACATAATCTACCATCTTTTGTTTTATCAGACCTCACGTTTAGTGGGCAGAGGGCCCGCAGCCCCGCACAAGTCTTTTTTTGTTGCTCTTTAAATATATTTCCAAAAAGCTGATCTTGCTACTCTAGTTAAACTGGGTGGGAAATTGAGCTTTGTGCACGATACCTCGCCACTAGGTTAGCTCAATTACTCGAAAGCAAATTATTTTTCAAAGTAATTAAGCTACAACAGCCTTCAGAGAAATGTTGTAAGATCGCTAGTGGCTCCCTTACAGTTCTGCTACTGTAGAGATGACATCATAACACTGGTTAATTTGACTCCGAACTCTCAAAGCTATGGACTTTCTGCTACTCCTTTCTCCATTATGCACGCGTGCAATTTATTTTAATGAAGAAAGGACTAGTTACGTACTATGAATTAATTGCAGCCAATACATTCTTCTAATAAGGTTGTTGAAAACAGATGCTCTTCTGTCTAGTTCCCTGAACTTCGTACATGTTGGTTCAAAACCATTTTACTAGATTTTCTACTGTATTTTCCTCAATGATGAGTCAAGTCTTTGTTAAGTGATTTAGAAAAATAGGATGTTTGGTAATTGCTTTCAAAAACGGTATCATACCAAATAGGCTTTGACGTTGACGTCAACTTTACAAATCAATACTTACCTATGGCGCATTGCCTAAGGCTGTACAGCTCCGTGGTAGAGCATTTGGCTGCCGATCAAGAGGTCTCCGGTTCAAATCAGGGTGCCCCCTATCGCGGCGCCAGCCTGCGGGCGGGAGCCGCCTATTGTTTAGCTAAAACTCCCTAAACCGAAACCCATTCATTCTCGATGGTAGTCCTAAACCACTACGGATGTAATATATTTTCCGCCACCGCGTTGAACCCGACGGAGCCCTGGCGCTATTTCCCGTTTTCCGCCGCGGCCAATGAGAAGACGGAATGAGAGAGAGCGAGAGCCGGCCACAGAGAGAGAGAGAGAGAGAGAGAGAGAGAGCGAGAGAGAGCGACGAGTTTGAGTATTGGAAATGCTGGGGATTGAACCCAGGACCTCATACCTGCGCTCTACCACTGAGTTACATCCCCACATCCATGGTATGCCCCCCCACTTAAATTTTTAAGTTTTGAAATCATGACAGATTTCAAACTTACGCATACTTACGCATAACTCCAAAAGTACAGTACTCTTGGATTGGACATACCGGGGATCGAACCTAGGACCTCATGAATGCAAAGCATACAACTACCACTGAGCTACCTCCCCGCACATAGAACTAGCCCCCCACTTAAAAATTTAAGTTTTGAAATCATGATAGATTTCAATCTTAGGCAAAGGCTTAACTCATAAAATAGTTATTGTTGGAGATGCTGGGGATTGAACCAAGGACCTCATACATGCAAAGCATGCACTCTACCACTGAGCTACATCCCCACATAGGGAACTGACCCCCAAATTAAAATTTTTTAGTTTTGAAATCATGATAGATTCCAATACCAGGCAAGGCTTAACTCAAGAACAAGGAAATTATCGGAGATGCTTGGGATTGAACCCATACATGCAAAGCATGCGCTCTACCACTGAGCTACATCCCCACATGCATGGTATGGCCCCCCACTTAAAATTTTAAGTTTTGAAATCCTGACAGATTTCAATCTTAGGCAAAGGTTTAACTCAAAAGAAAGGTTATTATGGAAGATGCTGGGGATTGAACTCAGGACCTCATACATGCAAAGCATGCCCTCTACCACTGAGCTACGTCCCCACACCGAAAATGGGTAACCCACTTAAAATTTTAATATTTGAAATCATGATAGATTTCAATCTTAGGCAAAAGCTTAACTCAAAAACAGCTTTACCATTGGAGATGCTGGGGATTGAACCCAGGACCTCATACATGCGAAGCATGCGCTCTTCCACTGAGCTACATCCCCACACATGGAAATGTCCCCCACTTAATATTTTAAGTTTTGAAATAATGATAGATTTCAACCTGAGGCAAAGGCTTAACTCCAAAAGTACAGTACTACTGGATTGGACATACCGGGGATTGAACCTAGGACAGCATGAACGCAAAGCATACAACTACCACTGAGCTACCTCCCCGCACATAGAACTAGCCCCCCACTTAAAAATTTAAGTTTTGAAATCATGATAGATTTCAATCCCAGGCCAAGGCTTAACTCAAGAACAAGGAAATTATTGGAGATGCTGGGGATTGAACCCGGAACCTCATACATGCAATGCATGCGCTCTACCACTGAGCTACATCCCCACATAGGGAACTGGCCCCCCAATTAAAAATTTTTAGTTTTGAAATCATGATAGATTTCAAGCCCAGGCCAAGGCTTAACTCAAGACCAAGGAATTTATTGGAAATGCTGGGGATTGAACCCAGGACCTCATACCTGCAAAGGATGCGCTCTACCACTGAGCTACATCCCCACATCCATGGTATCCCCCCCCACTTAAATTTTTAAGTTTTGAAATCATGACAGATTTCAAACTTACGCATACTTATGCATAACTCCAAAAGTACAGCACTCTCGGATTGGACATACCGGGGATCGAACCTAGGACCTCATGAATGCAAAGCATACAACTACCACTGAGATACCTCCCCGCACATAGAACTAGCCCCCCACTTAAAAATTTAAGTTTTGAAATCATGATAGATTTCAATCTTAGGCAAAGACTTAACTCATAAAATAGTTATTGTTGGAGATGCTGGGGATTGAACCAAGGACCTCATACATGCAAAGCATGCACTCTACCACTGAGCTACATCCCCACATAGGGAACTGGCCCCCAAATTAAAAAATTTTAGTTTTGAAATCATGATAGATTTCAATCCCAGGCCAAGGCTTAACTCAAGAACAAGGAAATTATTGGAGATGCTGGGGATTGAACCCAGGACCTCATACATGCAAAGCATGCGCTCTACCACTGAGCTACATCCCCACATGCATGGTATGCCCCCCCACTTAAAATTTTAAGTTTTGAAATCATGACAGATTTCAATCTTAGGCAAAGGTTTAACTCAAAAGAAAGGTTATTATGGAAGATGCTGGGGATTGAACTCAGGACCTCATACATGCGAAGCATGCCCTCTACCACTGAGCTACGTCCCCACACCGAAAATGGGTAACCCACTTAAAATTTTAATATTTGAAATCATGATAGATTTCAATCTTAGGCAAAAGCTTAACTCAAAAACAGCTTTACCATTGGAGATGCTGGGGATTGAACCCAGGACCTCATACATGCGAAGCATGCGCTCTTCCACTGAGCTACATCCCCACACATGGAAATGTCCCCCACTTAATATTTTAAGTTTTGAAATAATGATAGATTTCAACCTGAGGCAAAGGCTTAACTCCAAAAGTACAGTACTACTGGATTGGACATACCGGGGATTGAACCTAGGACAGCATGAACGCAAAGCATACAACTACCACTGAGCTACCTCCCCGCACATAGAACTAGCCCCCCACTTAAAAATTTAAGTTTTGAAATCATGATAGATTTCAATCCCAGGCCAAGGCTTAACTCAAGAACAAGGAAATTATTGGAGATGCTGGGGGTTGAACCCAGGACCTCATACATGCAAAGCATGCGCTCTACCACTGAGCTACATCCCCACATCCATGGTATGTCCCCCCACTTAAATTTTTAAGTTTTGAAATCATGACAGATTGCAAACTTACGCATACTTACGCATAACTCCAAAAGTACAGTACTATTGGATTGGACATACCGGGGATTGAACCTAGGACCTCATGAATGCAAAGCATACAACTACCACTGAGCTACCTCCCCGCACATAGAACTAGCCCCCCACTTAAAAATTTAAGTTTTGAAATCATGATAGATTTCAATCTTAGGCAAAGGCTTAACTCATAAAATAGTTATTGTTGGAGATGCTGGGGATTGAACCCAGGACCTCGCCCCCCGCGACTGGCCCGCGGATAGTTAAGCTTAACTTTCCTTAACTTTTCCCATTCATTCTCAACGGAAGTTCTATATATATTCTTGGCCGCACGTTGATATCGCGGCGCTGTTCCGATAAAAACCAATGACGTCCTTACAGCGCGGATTCCTTAACTTTTCCCATTCATTTTCAACGGAAGTTCTTATCCATGGGGTCCTTTTGGTAAGTCTTATTTAGATAATTATTTTGGCATTAACGGGTCCTCGAATGATATTCATGTTGTTGAGGTATTCCCGATGTATTATTGCTATTTTGAATGTTCCAATTGTTCGTTTTTTTATGTGGGAAAATTACAGGTAAACGGGATAATGTCTCTGCATGTCTGCTTCTCAACGTCGTAGCCAGCTACATTAACATGCTATCACATTACGGTTTTAAAATATCACCGTCATTAATAGTATTGACAATTTGTATACACGTTTGATTCGTGAAGGTTTAGACATAAAATGTATTATTGTTGCTCGTATTTCACTGGCAATTGTTTATTGACATTGGCCTAACTTACTGTCATTCAGACATCTTGGTAAATGTTCCTTTATTTTCCATTAATATATTATTATTATTGTTGTTGTTGTTGTTGTTGTTGTTAACTTGCCCATATTATGTAGTTGCCCAGCTAAGTACTTAAATAATAGAGCAGTTTCCACAATTATTATATTATACAATATTTACACCCATGTTACCTTAAATTATATGAATGTACAGTAAATACATATACTTATTGTTCTGTTTTTTCTTTGTTTAGTACAATAATGACTGTAATGCCAGGCATTACAGTATAATTAGGCACACAGTATAATTAGTACAGGTCTCTTGGTTACTTTCATACATTTCATAACTAATGTTACTTTGATATCTCCAGGTGATCAGCATGTGGAGGCATGTATATTTTCTCCCAGGTAGGCTGCAGATATACTTCCGAAGAGGTCTGTGAAGTCCTTGGCAAAATCGGAACAATACCAGTACTTCAGGAGACCCAGCCTTCACCTTCCCTCCTGCCCTGGCTATTCCAACTGCCCCAGTCCCAAGCCCAGTCTCCTTTAATACCTATGCATATCCACCATGCTAATATTGTTACAAACAACAATATAGTTATTCATTGATATTTTTGTTGCTGTTGTTGTGTTTATATGTTCATAAGAATTGTAATATGCAATGCCCTCCGTAATGCTTGGGACAAAAACATTAATTTAGCTCAGTACACCACAATTTTATATTCATAAACAAACGATTCAAAGAGCAAGTTCTCATATTTTATTAAAGGGTATTTTTATGCATTCTGGTTTCACCATGTAGACATGACAGCACTTTTTATACATAATCCCCCATTTCAGGGCACCATAATGTTTGGGACATATTTATGTGATGTAAATTACAGTCATGTTTACTGCATATTTTCTGTATGCATGACTGGTTGAAGTCTGTGACCCACTGAGACATGACTGTGGTCTTCTGTGGACAGTAGTCTCTGACACATCCACACCTGCCTCCCGAAGGGTGTTTCTGATCGGTTGGACACATGTTCGGGGATTTTTCTTCATTATGATGAGAATTCTTCAGCTATCAGCTGTAGAGGTCTTACTTGGCTTGCCATGCCCTATGCCCCATTACATGTTCTCTCTCCTTAATGCTGTTCCAAACAGTTGATTGTGTTACACCTAAGGTTTGGCATAACAAAACAGACGTCTCATAATGGCTTCCTTGACATTCATTGGAACAACTCTGGCCCTCATGTTTAATGACAATAATACAAACCAAAGGCAAGAAAAAGCCTAGAAAAATATTATGTTTATTGTTACTATATATAAAACACACTTTAATTTCAATATGGTGAAACCAAAGTCTGTAAACATGCCCTTCATGCATTTTTTATTACAAATCTAAAATTGTGGAGAACAGAACCAAAAAAAAAAATGTCTCTGTCCTAAACATTACAGATGGCACTGTATATAACATTGTAATCTTTTTTTGTGTATGTAATAAATTGCAATAATTGATCTAATGTCAGTAGTGATGTAATGTCAGTTCTACATCTAAGTAGGTGTACAGGTGTTCCTAATAAAGTTCTCAGTGAGTGGATATTTTGGCAATTGTCTGTATCTGTGTGCATGGATAGTAGACAAGTTGTAAATATTGTTCTCCTTCAGTTGCCATAAAAACTTTTACCCAACATCCAACCAGCTGCCTACCTTTCATTTTATTTCCTGCTTGATATTATTATGTACTTCATTATCGGTCACGACCTGGCTCATTGGCCGTGACAAAGAGGGAGACGCACACTGACGCATTTAAAAAACAAGGTCAAATGTATTTGAAATAACCAGTTAACAAAAATGTGTAGTGTGAAAGTCAGTTGCATCAGTAGTGTGAGTGAGTGGATGTGTGAAAAGTATGCTGAAGCAATGTTGTCTCATGCAAACCCAAAAAGAACCAACAGGTACGTGGGAAGAGAGTTCCCTCCTTCAGGCAAGAGTCAGGTACATTTTAACATCTGGTCACAGGTGCTCCCAATTGCGCAAATGACCTGGTACTCCGCCAACAAGGCACCTGTGAAGTAACGCCAGAATAAGTAGCACAGAGCAGGGGGCCGTAACATATCCCTAATTTTAACAATTTGAAACAATAAAATTAAAAAATGTAAAAAACATTCTCAGAGTTACAATAACAGCCATTAAAAACAATGTACTTTAAACAAATTGCATATCCCATATTGTTCAGAGTGAACAGTGGGGGACAGAGCCAAATACCTTAATTGTATTTGAGATAACTATTAAGTAGAATGATGGCAGAAAGGATTTCCTATCCATAGTGAAATGGAGCTGGAGATCTAATGACACGACAAACATGATTATGGGACAATTCTACAAGGAAATAGTTTCCATTATTTATGTCATGGTTTGGCAAAGAGCGGATTCCAGCCGTGGTGACCATCGTAGGGCTCTACACCTACACACGGCTGGCCTCTGCGCGTGAGCTGTTGATGAAAGCTTTTACGCGTTGGAGAACACCATCTAAAAAAAATCATGCCCCTTACCGCGGGCCGCCTCGGCTCCCGCGCGCCCTAGGTTCGAATCCCCGTCGGCCTTTGCATGTTCTCCCCGTGTCTGCCGTGTCTGCGTGGGTTTCCTCTGGGTACTCCGGTTTCAAAGACATGCAGGTTAGGCTGATTGGAGAGTCCAAATTGCCCGTAGGTGTGAATGGTGTGTGTGCCCTGCGATGCACTGGCGACCTATTCTAATGTCATGCAGGAACAAATACTTTGCGTTGCATTTTAGTTGATGGTTTACTCTTTACGATGTGTGCCTCCATGGGTGCTGCCATTCTTGTGTGACGTCAGACAACTACTTATGTGAAGTCGAGGTAGATGGATTTGAATTTGGACTTTGAGTGATGTTCTATTGCGCTTTTTTTAGTATGAGGTCGGAAAGCCTTCCGAGTTGTCTGGAATGCAGCATTAGCTCTGATATTGTTATCTTGACACCGCGTGATGATCGAAGAAGATGTTTCATTAAACGGAAAAGGTACATTTAAAGTATAAATTGTTACCAAATGAAAGGGGGTGTAAATTTACTCTATAGACCCATATTTTTAACATTTCACAGTATTTTCTGTGAAATCATGTTCCCGTTTTGTTACTGTATTTGCAGCGTGCGGCGGTCATACGTTTCCTAGAATGCAAAGTGTTTCCTTTTTTCCCATTGACAGTTATAATTGGTGTCAGTTGTGGGGGACTAAGTTGATTAACGTCACGTCCCAAAAACACGACGAGGCTAACCTAGGGTATCGTTAGCATTTTACTTAGCTAGCTATGTCATTTGGTGACGCCCCTGCATCCGTGGATTTTATTTTTGTGAATGCGTTTCTTATTTGATGTGTCGGACTAGGTCATTTTATGCATGGCCATGTTTCTCTTTTTATGCCAAACCCACCAGTGGTGAAACTATTTTTGTCTCATCTGACCATAGAATCCTGTTCCAACAAATGCTGCAGAGACGTTGTAACCTTCACGAATTACAGTCTTTATTTGTGTAATGAAAGAGGAATTGGCAGCAAGCACAAGGAAGTTGCGCACCACATTCCTTCAGGCTCGCGCACCCTCGAGAGCGATTGACAATCCGGTTTACTCAGTTTCGTATGTATCCAGGACTGAGGTGGCAACCCTACTCACAGTACATTTGCGATGATTAGATGCTCCAAAATCTACAGTTAGATGCAACCTCCATGCCAAACCCTAACCCCAACCCAAAAAAATGTAATGGTTTCAGGAAAAATTGCTTTTTTTGTGAGCAATCAAGAAATTCAATTGAAACTCAGTTGAACAGCAACGGCTTCAAGCCAAAAGATGCTTTCCAGATTTCTCACACGGATATTTGTTTATTATTTGTTTATTTGTCAGGGACAATACTTATAAACATTGTTATAGTTTAAAAACACGAATTGTACATGGGTTTCTAGATCTAATTTTCAACCCTGGTTAGTCTTTTTAGTTTTAAAATTATTTTGGTAATAAAATGAGATTAATTACAAGCGGATATAGAAAGGTTAAGGAAAGTATAGTAGTTTGAATGAGATTTACAATGTGTCTGCATGTTTCACTCCCCGGTCTGCGTGCTTCACTGTGGTTTCGGAATGACTCCTTCTCAATCTCGCTTTTCTCACTTTCTGCTTTTTCTCCGTTTCATGTTGGAGATAGCACTAATGTACTAATAACTAATAACTAACATAGATGTTGTATTCGAGGCAGGCCTTAATTTCTTATTAGGCTTCTGTTGTAGAATTTTATTCTTAGAAATGAAGTAAAAAGCTACACGTAAAGTGGGCCAACACTGTTCAACACTTCCTGTAACCGTTCAGAAATCAATTCGTGTAGGCTAACCAGGGACACCGTTTGGTAGGTCATAGTGTCAGTCTTAACAGACTTAGTTTATTGCAAATATTCTCAAACACAATAAATCACATGGAAGTCCAGTGCGTGTGAAAACAGGCAAATGCGTGTGTCTAGAGTTGGCAGCTATGTTGTAGCTAGTGACTACGTTGTAGCATATCTAAAGAAAACCTATATAAATGATAGCACTCCCTTCACAGCTTTCAATGTTGATAATTGTTTGAAGATGAATTAATTAAACACAATAAATGATTCAGCAAAAACGAGCAAACGCCTCCTTGAGCCAGTGGAAAAAAAAGGCGAGAAGGAAAACTGAAAGTATTTCAAGCTAATCGTCAATTTGAAGACAGACGAGAACGAAGAGGCTGAAAAAGAAGAAATAAAATTTGAGAAAAGGACAGAGTAAGTAGGCTGTGTGCAGTGGGATGGAGAGAATAGAAGCTTAAAGTTAAGGGGTTTGGGGAGGATTGGGAATTTGCGAGTTGAATCGCATAACACGCTTAATTCAGTAAACCAGAAACGATTTAGGCAAGGTGTATGCTAGGTTGTTTTTTTAAAAGGCCATGTGGATAAAAACAAGACATTTTATTTATATTTTTGATAGTTGGATATATGACTCACGGGTAGGGCTGCCACATTTGATTTGCAAAAAGCTGAGACATTTGGGTGCGTGAAACCATTTCCTACGATCGGGTCGTTGAAGGGAATGCACTGTGTTTTACTCACAGACACACCCTTGAAATTGCACAGCATGATATGTGTTCTATATTTTATATTCATTGTTCAGTCTGTACACTTCTTTTTTCAGGCTACTGGAGAGAATATGACAAGTCTTATATTTCTGCTGCAGCTGTTCAGTAGTAAGTTGTAAATTCTCTTGAAAGTTTTCTGCTTCTTCACTGTCAGAGATCATCAGAACTCACACTCTCTGCCGATGTAATTGTAGTTTTTTTCCTATATCCTTTCAGATAAAAATGGTATGCATGTCTCTGCAAAAGGAGCCCCAACCAATTCTGTGCATAAATGAACATACTTTTCAGAAGGTCGACATTTCGGTATTATATATATATATTTTAATTGGTCTTATGTAATATTCTAATATTTTGAAATACTGGATTTTTTACTTTAATCAGCTGTAAGCCGTAATCATCTTTGCAATGAATCTAGAATATATGAAAGTTTCACTTTTTAAATTAAATAAACTTTTTTTTGTTTAGGGATATTTTTTACAGTCGCCTCAAGCTCATCATAACACTTGTCCTTTATTTCTTGTGAGGAGCTTGTGTAGAAAGCTGGGCAGGGCCTCTGCTGTTCTGACTACAGTGGGTGACCATTCATTCTGCCTTGGCAGTGGGGTGGGCGACAGCAGACAAGACAGGGAGGGAGAGTGGACTGAAATGGCCTGCTTTTTGTCTTCCAGCTATTGCTGCTGCTGAGATCTCCATGCCAGTGGTGGCACCCCCGGGAAGTGACATCACCCTCAGCTGTTTTTGTCCACTCAGTGACACTGGCCAACTCTTCAATCAAATAGTGGTCTGGGAGCATGGTGATGAGGTGGTGCACAGTTACGACAAAGCAACAGGCAATCCGGAGGAGCAGAGTCCGGCATACAGGGGGCGCACTCGGCTGTCCCCAGACCAGCTGGCTGTGGGCGATGCCTCGCTCAGGCTAACGGGGGTGCGAGCGAGCGACCATGGCATGTACACGTGCGATGTGGCCAATGAGCAGGGCTTGAAGTGCAGGAAGCAGATTTTTCTAACAGTAGCAGGTGAGTACTGCAGTCATTTTCCTGAAAACCACCTGTGGCACTGTTACGACCGGCCAGGGGGGTGGTCGTGACAAATTGATGAATAAAGTGTAGAGTAACAATGAATACCAGGGTTGCAGACCCTTGGTCTGGGCTCATGTTCTCCTAGGCCTAATGCCCCTGACTTATTTCTGGGTATTTGTTCTCTGCTCAGCTGCATATGAGGAACCTGAGCTTGCCGTCCAGACCACCTGCGACAGCGTCATCCTCACCTTCCACTCCGCCCTGGGCTTCCCTCAGCCCACTGTGCTGTGGAGAACCGAGACAGGAAGTGACATCACCAACCGGAGCAACACCACTATGGTCCTGAAAGAAGGGGGAACACGTTATGAGGTGGTGAGCGAGATGGTGCTGAAGCGGAGTGAGCCACACACTGTCACATTTGAGATGACGCTGGAGCTCCTCAACCAGAGCTTCTCCCGCTCTGTCAGCCTCCGCCCACACCCAGGTAGGGGGCAGATACTGCACATACTGAGCAAAGGGTTACCCACATAAGGCACAATTTTGCAAACAACAATAAGAAGAAGCATTATAATGGCACTTGAATTTCACGCAACAGTTCTGTAGAATACCTCTGTTTACCAAGCACATGCTAACACTTAAGCTGCTTTCACATGATCAGCGTCAAAATGCTCGACACAAAGCCATTAAATTCCTATGGAGGGTGCATTGAAGCCTGACTTGGCAGCACAGCTCAAAATAAAGGCAATTGAGCGCCGTCAGCGTTAAAATGGCTTGAAGCTGGCTTTCCTAGGGTGTCCAGTCACATCACAGCTTTGTATGAAGCAGGCGTACACTACCTAGGAACACAGAGCCATTTCATGGCTACATGGCTGACTGAGTTAGTTTTGGGATAAACTCAATATTATTGTTTTCACAAAGCGAGTACCTGATGTATATATCATTTTAATGGCCAGACAGGTTTGCCTGAGAAAAACTGTAAGAGCTTTAAAAAGTTACCTATTACCTATTATTATTATTATAAGGGTGGCCTGGCCAAAAAAGTTTTGGAACCACTAATAGATTACTTGTATCTATGTCTGACTGACTTCAGTTACACAATATGGAAATTATTATTATTATTGTCTGACTGACTTCCTGACATACTAAAGCTGCTCTCTTTATCGCATCGTGTTCAGACCTGTAAATTGGTACATTAATAATACATAAATGCTCAATGGATTTGTTCCAGTGAACGCCTTCAAATATGCTTTTTTTCATGTTCAGAATGAAGAACGGAAGAAAGAATAAAGATCACAATGGAACTGGAAACAGGATGATAACAGAGGTGAAGTTTTATCTCACAATGTTCCTTTGTCCTCCGCAGATTGCTGTGGAACGCCAGTGGAACCCAGGGACAGACTGTTTCTGCTTGTATCACTATTAGTGGTACTGGCTTGCTTAGTCATTACTGTCTTCTGGTACAAAAGCAGCCTGTCGCATGGACCTTCAAGTTGACAGTCCATGACTTTAGTGGCCTTAAATATGGTCAAACTATTTTTTTTTCTTCGTCCATAAACATCTAATTGTCTTATGAAACGATATATGATATAATGTATGATATACTATGTAATTCAGATAATCAGTATTATAATATTATAATTGGTGCAATTTTGAGGCTCTTCAGTGCACTGTGTGCTAAACCCGGCAGTGGCATGGAAATTGGAATGCTCTGAGTCTACTGTATGTATATTCCATTTTCCATATGCTTAGACCTTATTCCATGCCACATTTGCTGGTTGGTGCCTTGCATGGCAGCCAATCGCCGTTGGTGTGTGAGTGTTTGTATGAATGGGTGAATAAGAAGCATCAATTGTACAGCACTTTGGATAAAGGTGCTATATAAATTCCAACCATTTACCATTTACATTTTTGCCACACTGCCTGTTTTAACATATAGCACATGAAAGTAAGCGCCTTTTGTGGTAATTTAGAGGAAGATAAAACCCAGGGTTTGCATAATGCATTTTTGTTTGGTGGTTTGCTGAGAGCATTTGTCAGCTGAATAGCATTAACTTTTGTAAGTGAGCTCAGAGAACTGTCTTGATGACATAAAAGTCGATAGGCGATTGTCATCCTGTACATTAACATTATTAATTTATGTTTAATCTTAGTAGGCTAGTAATGCATAGTGTTTTTGTCACGTTTCAGGTCTGTTTGCCATGTTTTATGTTTATTCATTTTGTCTTAGTCTCGTATTGTCTTATCATGTATTATGTTACTCTAGGTTCGTCATGTTGTTTAGTTTGTTTCTTCTTATGATTTATTTTCTTGTCATGTCTAGTTATGTTTAGTTACGATTATTTTTACCTTGTTATGTTGAGTGGTTTTGACTTCCGCATCGCCCTGGACTACAACCCTGCCTGCCGTCCGCCTGTACTTCTGCCCCGCTGACAGCTCTCCTGCTACCGGACCTTCCTGCACGTCTACCGACTACGAGTTTGCCTCTTCCCTCGGCACCGTGCTTTTTGTTTGTTTATTGTTTGTTTGGCTGGATCTTAGTGTATGGACTTTGCTTGTTTTGACTACGCTCCTGGGATTCGTCCCGAATAAAGCCCTGACGGGACTTTATCTAACCATTGTTTCTGAGTCGTGCATTTTGGGTCCAACCCCCACGCACCCGTCTCAGTTTTTTTGTTTTGTTTTTTTTCGCACATGGAACAATAATAAAAATAAAAAAACATAAATAACTGCAAGAAAGGGTTTTGTGTGCGCAAAGCCACAGTCAGTCACCTGTACTTTCCCATTTTCCCTCATTTTTCCTGTTGCGCTGATTGTCCCTGTACATCTGCGCTCTACCTTCCCTTGTTTCCACTCACACTTCCGCTTTTTGTTTTCCCTCATTTATATCTCTGCCCCTCACCTGTTCATTATCTATCTCTGTCCCTCACCTGTTCATTATTTTCTGTTCCCCAGTTCGCACACCTGATTCCCGTTTCCCCTTGTTATCTGTTCTATATATGCTTGTCTGTTTCGTTTGTTTCCCTACCCCGGTTCAAGCCTTATTTTCCGTCCCTGGTTTCCTGTCTGTTTTTCTGGTTCTGATCCCTGCCCTGCCTGGTACTTTCCCTTGCTGGACTGTCTACTGGTTTTGAACTTCTGACAACCGTGTATATTCCTGTCTGCCTGGATTACGACCATTTCCTCTTTTCGGATTGCGTTTTTGGTCTGCCCTCTGTGTTTAATGAAGTCTGCCTTCTTCACATCATCCCTGAGTCTGCATTGGTTCTTCTGTCCCATATCTTGTCCGGATTTAAAAAATGAATCTAGAACTTCCTATGGGTCTTTAGTAGGGCTGGTATTCAAAGCTCAGTCTTCAGAAGCTTTTTTTTTCAACAAAACTATTGGCAAAAGTATCTTAAATTGCAATACATTTTGTCAGCAAATTAGTATATATTTTTTTGTATTATTAGACATAGCAATTATTATTAATACATAGAAAATTTGGGAAATAGAAATTAAAAGCTCTTTTAGGATAGGCCTAATGCATCATTAATTGGTGCCGCGCACCACTTTGCCTCAGAGCTGCTTCAATAGGCTAGCTGAAGATGCCGAAGAAATCAGCAGAGTAAATGGTAGGCATTTATATAGCGTCTTTATCCAAAGCGCTCTACAATTGATGCTTCTCGTTCACCAATTCATACACACACACCAACGGCGATTGGTTGCCATGCAAGGCACCATCCAGCTCATCAGGAGCATTTAGTGGTTGAACAGCTGAACCTCTTGACCACATCTGCATGCTTTTATGCATTTAGTTGCTGCCACATGATTGGCTGATTAAATGTCTGCATTAACAAGCTGGTGTGCAGGTCTACCTAATAAACTGCTCACTGAGTGTATGTCCTGAATCAGGGCTGGGCACCCTTGTTGTTGTTGTTGCTGCCCCTGATTAAGGCTGACCTTCTGCATGCCCTTCACAGTGGACCCCCGTGCTAACCTAGCTCTTTAACCTTTGACCCCCAGCTGAGGTGCAGAGCGAGATCGAGCGTATCTTTGAGCTGGCCCGCACCCTGCAGCTGGTAGCCCTGGATGCCGACACCATCAACCACCCCGCCCAGCTGGCCAAGACTTCCCTGGCCCCCATTATTGTCTACATCAAGATCGCCTCACCCAAGGTACCCATGAGCCACTCCTGCATTCTCTCTGTACAGGTATTTAGATATCAGTTGGTGGCCCAGTGGTGTACTGGTGAGCACCATTGCCTCACAAGGTGCCAGTCCTGGGTTCAATTCCCACCCGGCCACATCCTCTCTATGTGGAGTTTGTATGTTCTCCCTGTGTTTGTGTGGGTTTACTCTGGGTACAGTGGCTGCCCACTGCTCTTAAGTAGCAAGGATGAGTCGAATTTAGAGGACAAATTACCCCTATGGTATATCTATTTACCCCAATAAAGTAAATCTTATCTTATTATATTTGAAAAAGCGTGTTTATTAGGATCCGTTGGACAGTGCATTTGGAACAATTTGATGAATGAACTGAACATTCTAATACTGATGTAAGACTACTGGCAGCTGAAAGCAATTCAGGGAGTTCAACAGCTTTTTGTGCACCTGTTTCATTCTACAGATGTCATAGTACATACTCACCTATTTTATTGGCTGCTATACTATGCTGCTATGTTGCAACCTCTAGGAAATCACCCTTGCTACTGCCTAGTAACAACTTAGCAACCAGCTTCATAGATTTCAAACATATCATACAATTTCAATTCATTATTTAGTGGACTAATTTTTTCTTTTTTTGTACAGATGGGCCAGAAAACACGTCCTTTCTTCCCTGGGAAGATGAAGGTTTGTTTTAGAAGGGGGGCCCTGGGCTTTTTAAGGCAGGATCCTTCTGAAGCAGCAAGAGTAATTAAAAACAACCCCTCCTTGCAAGACAGGTCAGCGCCAATGAAAGAAGAGGTGGTCAGACAGAATGCGCATGCTGTAGTCTTCCAAAGAGGAGTCTACACTGACTGGACAGAGTTACTGGGGGAATACATCCTCCAGTTTGGAAAGTATAAGGGCAAGAGCTTCAAGTGGCTTTTAGAAAATGATGTACATCTGGCACTGGCTGGCACTTTTACAGCAGAGGGGCACAGCAAAATCAGCCTATTGTCTTTCCTGGAATATGCCCACAGCTTCCAGGAAATCCAGGACCTGTTGGAATACGAAGGAACGAAACAGGCTCCACCTGCGACTGTCACCTGTGATGGAGAAAATTCGGTCGGTTTCAGCAGCGGGCCAACAGCACTGAGGGCTGATGGCTATGCTTATTTTATCCTGGCACGGAAATGCGGTCCTGGAACTGAGATGCACAAGCTGCCACAATTTCCGCTGCTGCAACAACAGCAACAGGAAGTAGCTACGGCGACTGTTGTTGCGCCAGCCCCCTCTTGTCTCAAAGTTCACAGCGGAGTTGCTACAACAGCGCCACATTTAGTGTTTTCAGTCAGTAACCCCATACTTTGTGTTTTGTAGCAGTAATACAGCCAGCAACAACTTCTCCCCCTCCGTCTCCATTCCCTCCAAGCTATGACCAGGAGCTCCTTCGCTGGAACTGTTCACACCAGCAGAGGG
Source organism: Conger conger (assembly GCF_963514075.1). Lineage (NCBI taxonomy): Eukaryota > Metazoa > Chordata > Actinopteri > Anguilliformes > Congridae > Conger > Conger conger. The sequence continues at coordinate 30,055,829 of NC_083775.1, forward strand.
TGTGGATGAAGATCGAATTGGGGGATTTGGGCCTATGGCCAGGGTCACGACCTGTAAGACATCTCATGAATGTGGTCTCACTATGGCGTCAACCTCCTCAGCCGGAGCTCATTGACCATTTATCAGACCTGCCTTCTCCCAATTATTTCCAGCTCCATCCTTTTTTTATTTGGAAGCCAGAATCGTCCTTAATGGAGAGGGCGAGAAACAATTACATTCTGCCCTGTCTCCACGGCTGCAGTCATCCCCAGATTGCCTCTGCTGGCGTGGGGAGGCCACGTGCAGTTGTAGGAATTAGTGGACAGTACTACGTGTTTGCCTCCAGCCTTTGCTGCAAGGCATGCAGGAAGTATTGGTTCGCAGATAACCCCCAATGGCTGTGCATGCTGCCGTCCAGATTAAAAAACATCCTCCCAGCCACTCTCACTTATAAAAAAGCCATATGCAAATCCATCGCGCATGAGCTGGGACGGAGCGGGAAGTCTCCGGGTGATATGGCCAACCAGGTCATGGAGACGCTCCACTGGCCTACCTGCACAGGTCCTCAGATCGGACCACACCCGGAAGGTCGCCAGGAAGGTGACCTTAACAACAGGCACCATGTCATCATATGCCGTGATGAACGAGAACTGGATGATCCTCTCCTGGGTGATGGTCCAGTCTGAGAGTGAGGCATCACTGGAGCCTTTATATGAAGGACTGGCACAAAGGTACACCACTGTTGGAGTACAAAAAGCCAGCTACCAGTGGATGGACAGGTATGAAATTACATATCTCTCAGGCCCGACATTATATTTCAATACATGAAAAGTGTGTCTGCTCTATAGGGTCACAGTACCTATTTCATATGTTCTAATTTTTCTATATTTCTTTTCCATCAGGGACTGTTGGAAGTGACAAATAGTATCTATCACTCCTCCAAAGGATCAAAAGCCAGTGGCACACAATGCTCCAATTGACCCTGAACTTTCATACCAAGTAATGTATCTGGTGGTTCAATTAATGTTTTTAATCCTTTTATTAAGTTTGAAGACAGTTGCTGTTCATTCTGCTTTTCTAAGTAAAGGCTTGTTATTTCAGTCAACAGTCATTTCATTTCATTTTTAAACGCTGCGTGATCGATCTCCGATGTGTCACATTTCCCTTTGTGTATGTGCAGGGGGCACACTGAGATAGCAGTAGTAGCTATTGCTTCCCTAAAGGCCAGGAGACTATATATGCTATAGCTCAGTGGTAGAGCATTTGACTGCAGATCAAGAGGTCCCAGGTTCAAATCCGGATGCCCCGTTCTTAAGCGTTTGTTGTTACAAAGATTTTCTCGAATAAATTCCCAGCATCATAACAGGAACTGATGTATAAAATCTATCAGACTCTGAATCCAGCGATCAAAATTTGTATCTCGGTGGAACCTCATACTTTTAAGCTTGCAAATGAGCGCAAATTGTTTAAAAGTGGATTTGAAAACCCCAACAAAACTATGTGTTTGGAAACAGACTCAAATCCGGGGGGCCCCTATAGAAACATTTGTTGTTACAAAGCTTTGAAGCATGGGAGAAAACCAGCTACCATTACAACAACACCCCTAGATGCTGCAAATCAACACAAAGAAGCTAGTTCTTCTATCTGCCGTTCCACACCAATTTGTGATTTACCATGTTGAAACAGTACTACTGTCCCTGCTACACCGTGTCAGCAAGGCTCTTAGTGGGGTTCGATGGTGTAATGGTTAGCACTCTGGACTCTGAATCCAGCGATCGGAGTTCAAATCTTGTACCGTGCACATGAGGAAATAAATAGTAGAAAAGTGAATTTGAGACTGTGTGTGGAAACAGACCATCATCAATTCTGCAGTTACATTTGCTGAAAACAGGTGTTCAATATTTTTCCTTAAGATGATTCAAACTTTGCAGGTTTGCAAACTTTTCATAACCATTTGCTTTGGTTTTGAAGTCTTCCTTTGATTTTCACAAATGTTTTCGTTTCAGACAACAATCATTAGGCTGTGGACTATCTGGAGTAAAAATCCATGTCCGTATCCTCCGATTTTATTTATTTATTTATTTGTATTGAGTTGAGTCAATAACCTGTCACATTCTTTTAATGTTCCAATGTTTTAAAAACAATTTCCCATATTTAGGAAGGGCCCACTGTCACAGGTACTGACTAATCCCACAGTTTTCCCTTTCATCTGCATTAAATCAACATCATCTGCCATCAAGAAAAGACTTGACTAATTCTGTACCAGAGAAGATAGTTACCTGCAGGGCTGCACCAGGAGACGTATTTTCAATTTACCATGTTTAGGAAAAGGCAAAGGTCAGGGGGTATAGCTCAGGGGTGGAGCATTTGTCTGCAGATCAAGAGGTCCCCGGTGCCTCCTACAAATGTGCCTCAGAGCAAAGCCTTTACATTTTGGAGAACACCAGCTGCATGCATTTTGTTAATCATGGGACTTACCGAAATAGTGACTACTCGTAAATATCACTTCTCCAAATGATCATAAGGCAGTGGGACACCATGCTCCAATTGACCCAGAACTCTTGCCCAACCTCCTGTGTCTGGTGGTTTTGTTACAGCTAATCAATCCTTCTATTAAGGTGCTGTCAATTCTGTAAGGCTTGTTATTTCAGTCAGCAGTCATGAAGCTGACAGAATTCAGTTTTAAACTATGTATATTTGTATCTTTAAAAAATAATCTTGAGCCTGTGCCACCCTTGTCAGGGGAGCTACATGTAGGGTTCCATGGTGTAATGGTTAGCACTCTGGACTCTGAATCCAGCGATCCGAGTTCAAATCTCGGTGGAACCTGAGATTTTCGAAATGATGTCTAAAAGCATATTTGAAAACCAAAACAAAACTGTGTGTAGAACATCTGTGTTACATTTGTCGAAAACATACGTTCTTCTGTCTTTTTCCTTAATATTATTAAGACTAATGTTGGGTTTATTCCAATCTTTTCAAAACAATCTTCAGGTTTCCCTTCCATCATCTGAAATCAAGAAAAGACTCAACTAATTAAATAGTAAGGGAAGATAATTACCTGCAGGTGGGAGCCAGGATTCTTGATTTTCAATTTCCCATATTTAGGACAGGCTCACAGGGTAGAGCATTTGGTATAGCTATCGGGTATTGCTCAGTGGTAGAGCATTTGACTGCAGGCCAATAGGTCCAAATGTGGGTGCTCCCTGCATCAAGATAAGACATTAGACACTGCCTTTTTAACATTGGATAAAACCAGCTGCAGTTTTGTTGCAATTTCAGTGATGGGACTTACCAAGAAATATTGCTGCCACAACGTATTACTGCTCGACATGAGCCCAGTCAATTATACCAACAGGATTAACATTCACATAAGCTTAACAATAATTGTATTTCCACAAAGTTAATGTTAATGTTCAAAGTTCATATCTGGGATAGACTTCCAATTTAAGTCTGAGGCCATGTCTTAAACAATTTACTAGCCTACTACTGAGTATACAAGTTGCACAATCGTAGGCAAGTAAGTAGTTTCAGACACAGCCTTTGTGCAGTTCTAGGAAAGGCAGGACAGCTCAGTGGTAGAGCATTTGACTGGCTTTGATTGCATTTGAACCGCTTTTTTACAACAGACAATGCTTTTATGCTCAGACTTTTATGCAGTATTTAAGGAGTCAGACACTCCTTAACTTAAATAGCATGAAACACATTCATATTTATCCAGTTCTTTCAAAGTTCATTTCAGGGGAGAAACTATCAAGATGAGTTATCATGAATGTACGTTGTTCAGTTTTAATAACGAATAACTAGCCGAATAACTACCGTTAACTAGCCATACACACACATGCTCGTTCGTGATTTCATGAATCCAAACCCACAAACTCACCAAGCTAAATCAGCCTGCACCGAGAACCACGGTCACCAAACGACAAGATTCGCTTCCAAAAATGCTGATGAAGTTGCCCTGCAAATTTAGCAGCCAAATAATCTCATGGACGCACCGAAAGAATGATGAGAGATTCAGTTGTGGTATAACTGTAAACTTGGATAAATCTCCCGCTTACTAGTTCCATGCATTCCTAATGGGAGCAGCTCAATGGCGCATGAAGCCAGAACATGTCGGCTGCCAATTCGACGATGCGACTTTTTTTGGCACCAAAGCATGCGCACTGGGGCATTTTCACACCAGAGAATGTACCTAAGATTCTGTGTACCTAAGATTGAAGGAATAAAAAAATTTAAAAAAGAGAGAGAAAGAATTACGACGGCGTATTAGGGCCATTGTCGGTAAAAAAAATATATTAAAAAAAAACCAAAACGGAGTGGTGGGAGGGGGGGCTAATATTCCGAGATTATACTCAGAATTCTCTGAGTTTAAAGTCGCTAATTTGCCACTTTATAATTTAGCAAATTTGCGAGCAAAAAAACCCGCTCATCCCTTCACTTTGCAACTTGGATCACACCGAGACGCCACCGCTGGGTCAACAGCTCCAACACGCACACAGCACAACCACAACAGTTTGAACATGGCTGCATCAGGTAAGTTTATCTATAGTGAAATTAATGAAGTTGGTAGGTTATGATTCATTTAATGAGTAAAGATAAACCATCTCGCGGGTCCTACGCTACGCTAGATAACTTTTGTTTGCCTCGTCGCAAAGCACATGAGAAAGGAGTCAAGTAGCTAACGTAACTGTGCGGTCACACCGGAGGCGTCGTGAGCAGCAGAAGCGGCCGGCTGCAATGCATTGTTAGTTGTTGTTGTTCTTTTAGCAAAACTATTTAGGTAACGTTAATATTCCTGTACACTTCTCTCAAGTGAGTGCAAACAGCCGCGTTATCATTATCTCGGGGTTCATTCAGGGTTGCTGGCTCCCGTGCCCGATTGTACGTTATATGCACCGATATGATAGTAGCCCATAATAATGTACCACAGTTTGGCGGTGGAGGGTGGTAGCCTATATGAGCACAGGTGCAGCAGATGTCAATTAGTCTTGGGTGACGGGGAGATTGTACGGTTTTTACCGCTGTAGCTCACTTGCTCTAGCTCAAACCATCATATCGTATTGTTGTAAAACCATGGAAAAGCTTTATTAAATGGGAACCTCACCCAACACTGAAGTCTGCCTGGACATTGCAATCAATATTGAAACGCTGCAGCGCTTTACCTGGGGGGTCAATCTGGTGATCACATCATACATGATATTGTGCAAAGTGGACACAATGCAACTGTTTCAAATGTTGGGTATTCATCACTGTTTTCTTGACAGTACTGTGTAGAGTCATCACAGTCTCTGATTTCCTACGTGAACGCAGAGTCCCTGAAGAAGTGATCAGCCGTCTGGAGGAGGAAGAGGTACGGTACTATGTGAAAGATAAGTGTTTGGTTTAACGGGATGGACTCATCACTATAGGGCATTGGTCAGTATGCAGGACAAGGAATGATTATAGTCCAATGTAGCTCAGAGACCTTTCAAAGGGAGACTAACCAAGTCCTTCTCACTTTCTGTAATGTGTCGTGAGCTACACAAGACGCTGCATTGGTGGGCTTATATTAGCATCAGTGTCTTATCAAGAACTTCCAACAAATGCACAAAAAAGAGACAAAAGATGTATATATGATCAAACACTCAGGTGCAAGATTATACAGATTTGAGATTATTATTAAAAAACAGAAACAACTGCATCCATAGTAACCATATAAGAAAAGGGGGAGAACAGTGCCAAAGAAAATAAACAATTATAAACATTCCCTAACTTAATCTACCAAAATCTAGACCATAGCCGTAATGACCGGCTACTAGCTAAACTAGCCAAAAACTACAGTGATGGCACGTCCCCAATTTACCTAGTGTGTGTTGACAAGGAAAACCCCTACGTGTAAGTATGTACGCCCATGGGCAGCTCTTACCTATACCCCTTTTCTCCTGCTAACTTTACCCATCACAAAAACTATACAAAGAGCAAACAAAAAGCAGGTCTGAAGAGCAAACAATTTCAGCATGCTCTCTTGCAAAAACAGAAAGGTGAAAATAACTGAGGTGTGTTTGAACAGCAGGGCTCTTGAGGATGGTGGAACACCCTCTGATTGGTTGTGGGCTGATTGGCAAGGTCCGACAGCTGGCATGAATCAGGGACCTGGGAGAGTGACAGAGGAGAGGGACAACAGACAAAACAACAGGACACACCCAAACAAACCCTGACCGTAACATCCATCTTTACATATTTTGCAGTATCACTGTTCTAAGTGAGGTGTACAGTTCTGCAGCATCAAATGCATCTGTAGGAGCATCCCATCCATTCTCCTGCATTAGTAGTACACAGAGCTCGAAAACAGTCTCATCACAAGGGAGCTGACTCTTGGGTGTGCACTCGGCCTTGCACACAACCACCTCCTCAAGGTCCACTGTTTTGAGCTTGTCCTCAGCACCGTACACCTGTGGGACTGTGTACATGATGACTGGACGACCTCCATGCACATCTTGACCTGGCCTGGGTCTGATCTTGTGGGTGTTCCATGTTCGCACCACTTCATCCACTTCTTTCTGCAAGAATATACATTACAGGACAATTACACGTGAGGTGGTGTGTAGCCTGGGTATTGCATTATTGTCACTCACTTATAGATCAGGCCATAGGTTACTTTAACATTGCGCTTATATAGGCTAGGACTGGTTAGACTAATGCTAAATATTTTAACTTAACACATTTCATTTTCACTGAATAAAATTAAGTGTTCTGTGTGACATTATCTGATCCTATTATTAATAATAGGTCGTTTGTACAGTTTTCATCTGGATCGTTCTCTGATGCGCTGATGATGTGGAGACTGCATACAGTGTACAGTGTGTGCGCGTGCTGTTTTGAGCTACAGTCTGATTATGCTGTACTTTGTTTTTTGTGTGTACAGCCTGCGCGTGAAATTCACTGACTACCTGCATGGAATTGACTGTGTGCGTAATAGGCAGCTGGAATGCTCCAATCGTTAATTGTATCAGCTACATCAGGCGTGCTGTGTGTCATATTATCAATCATGATGTTCTTTCTCCATAAATGAGCGCGTTCCATAGACTGTAAGTGGTCTGGGAGCATGGTGATGAGGTGGTGCACAGTTACTACAAAGCAACAGACAATCCGGAGGTGCAGAGTCCGGCATACAGGGGGCGCACTCAGCTGTCCCCAGACCAGCTGGCTGTGGGCGATGCCTCGCTCAGGCTAACGGGGGTGCGAGCGAGCGACCATGGCATGTACATTACATTACATTACATTATTGGCATTTGGCAGACGCTCTTATCCAGAGCGACGTACAACAAAGTGCATACCCATAACCAGGGATAAGTTCGCTGAAAGACCCTAGAGGTAAGTACAATTTCAACTGCTACCTGTACAACAAAGATAAGGACAAGGGCCATTTTTTTTTTTTTTTTTTTTTTTTTTTGAACAAACAAACAAACAGAGCAAAAGTCACCAAAGTTAACTATCCAAACACTGCTTACCTAGCCAACTAAAATACTGATACACAAGTCACAGAGACAACAATTAAGGTTCACAGGGAGGTAGGGAGGGATGGGGAGAGGTGCTGTTTGAAGAGGTGTGTCTTCAGCTTGCGCTTGAAGGTGGGGAGGGATTCTATAGTTCTGACCTCAACGGGGAGTTCGTTCCACCACCGTGGAGCCAGAACAGACAGTAGTCGTGAGCGTGAGGTGGAGGTTCTGAGAGGGGGAGGTGCCAAGCGGCCTGTGGAGGCTGAACGAAGAGGTCTGGCAGGGGTGTAGGGTCTGATGATTTTTTGCAGATAAGCTGGGGAAGACCCTTTAACTGCTTGGAAGGCTAGCACCAATGTTTTGAATTTGATGCGAGCCATGACAGGCAGCCAGTGGAGGGAAGTAAGCAGGGGGGTGACGTGTGAGTATTTGGGAAGGTTGAAGACCAGACGAGCTGCTGCATTCTGGATGAGTTGGAGGGGTCTGATGGCAGACGCTGGGAGGCCAGCCAAGAGGGAATTGCAGTAGTCCAGGCGGGACAGAACCATCGCTTGGACCAGGAGCTGGGTCGAGTAGGGGGTGAGAAAGGGGCGAATTCTCCGTATGTTGTACACGTGCGATGTGGCCAATGAGCAGGGCTTGAAGTGCAGGAAGCAGATTTTTCTAACAGTAGCAGGTGAGAACTGCAGTCATTTTCCTGAAAACCACCCGTGGCACTGTTACGACCGGCCAGGGGGGTGGTCGTGACAAATTGATGAATAAAGTGAATAGAGAATAGAGTAACAATGAATACCAGGGTTGCAGACCCTTGGTCTGGGCTCATGTCCTCCTAGGCCTAATGCCCCTGACTTATTTCTGGGTGTTTGTTCTCTGCTCAGCTGCATATGAGGAACCTGAGCTTGCCATCCAGACCACCTGCGACAGCGTCACCCTCACCTTCCACTCCGCCCTGGGCTTCCCTCAGCCCACTGTGCTGTGGAGAACCGAGACAGGAAGTGACATCACCAACCGGAGCAACACCACTATGGTCCTGAAAGAAGGGGGAACACGTTATGAGGTGGTGAGCGAGATGGTGCTGAAGCGGAGTGACCCACACACTGTCACATTTGAGATGAGGCTGGAGCTCCTCAACCAGAGCTTCTCCCGCTCCGTCAGCCTCCGCCCACTCCCAGGTAGGGGGCAGATACTGCACATACTGAGCAAAGGGTTACCCACATGGCAATTTTGCAAACAACAACAAGAAAAAGCATTATAATGGCACTTGAACTTCACGCAGCAGTTCTGTAGAATACCCCTGCTTACGAAGCACATGCTAACACTTTCACAGTCAAAATGCTCGACACGGCGCCAAGCCATTAAATTCCTATGGAGGGTGCATTGAAGCCTGACTTGGCAGCACAGCTCAAAATAAAGGCAATTGAGCGCCATCAGTGTTAAAATGGCTTGAAGCTGGCTTTCCTAGGGTGTCCAGTCACATCACAGCTTTGTATGAAGCAGGCGTACACTACCTAGGAACACAGAGCCATTTCATGGCTACATGGCTGACTTAGTTAGTTTTGGGATAAACTCAATATTATTGTTTTCACAAAGCGAGTACCCGATGTATATATCATTTTAGTGGCCAGACAGGTTTGCCTGAGAAAAACTGTAAGAGCTTTAAAAAGTTACCTATTACCTATTATTATTATTATAAGGGTGGCCTGGCCAAAAAATTTTTGGAACCACTAATATATTACTTGTATCTATGTCTGACTGACTTCAGTTACACAATATGGAAATTATTATTATTATTGTCTGACTGACTTCCTGACATACTAAAGCTGCTCTCTTTATCGCATCGTGTTCAGACCTGTAAATTGGTACATTAATAATACATAAATGCTCAATGGATTTGTTCCAGTGAACGCCTTCAAATATGCTTTTTTTCATGTTCAGAATGAAGAACGGAAGAAAGAATAAAGATCACAATGGAACTGGAAACAGGATGATAACAGAGGTGAAGTTTTATCTCACAATGTTCTTTTGTCCTCCGCAGATGGCTGTGGAACGCCAGTGGAACCCAGGGACAGACTGTTTCTGCTTGTATCACTATTAGTGGTACTGGCTTGCTTAGTCATGACTGTCTTCTGGTACAAAAGCAGCCTGTTGCATGGACCTTCAAGTTGACAGTCCATGACTTTAGTGGCCTTAAATATGGTCAAACTATTTTTTTTTCTTCGTCCATGAACATCTAATTGTCTTATGAAACGATATATGATATAATGTATGATATACTATGTAATTCAGATAATCAGTATTATAATATCATAATTGGTGCAATTTTGAGGCTCTTCAGTGCACTGTGTGCTAAACCCGGCAGTGGCATGGAAATTGGAATGCTCTGAGTCTACTGTATGTATATTCCATTTTCCATATGCTTAGACCTTATTCCATGCCACATTTGCTGGTTGGTGCCTTGCATGGCAGCCAATCGCCGTTGGTGTGTGAGTGTTTGTATGAATGGGTGAATACGAAGCATCAATTGTACAGCACTTTGGATAAAGGTGCTATATAAATGCCAACCATTTACCATTTACCATTTACATTTTTGCCACACTGCCTGTTTTAACATATAGCACATGAAAGTAAGCACCTTTTGTGGTAATTTAGAGGAAGATAAAACCCAGGGTTTGCATAATGCATTTTTGTTTGGTGGTTTGCTGAGAGCATTTGTCTACTGAATAGCCTTAACTTTTGTAAGTGAGCTCAGAGAACTGTCTTGATGACATAAAAGTCGATAGGCGATTGTCATCCTGTACATTAACATTATTAATTTATGTTTAATCTTAGTAGGCTAGTAATGCATAGTGTTTTTGTCACGTTTCAGGTCTGTTTGCCATGTTTTATGTTTATTCATTTTGTCTTAGTCTCGTATTATCTTATCATGTATTATGTTACTCTAGGTTCGTCATGTTGTTTAGTTTGTTTCTTGTTATGATTTATTTTCTTGTCATGTCTAGTTATGTTTAGTTACGATTATTTTTACCTTGTTATGTTGAGTGGTTTTGACTTCCGCATCGCCCTGGACTACGACCCTGCCTGCCGTCCGCCTGTACTTCTGCCCCGCTGACAGCTCTCCTGCTACCGGACCTTCCTGCACGTCTACCGACTACGAGTTTGCCTCTTTCCTCGGCACCGTGCTTTTTGTTTGTTTATTGTTTGTTTGGCTGGATCTTCGTGTATGGACTTTGCTTGTTTTGACTACGCTCCTGGGATTCGTCCCGAATAAAGACCTGACGGGACTTTATCTAACCATTGTTTCTGAGTCGTGCATTTTGGGTCCAACCCCCACGCACCAGTCTCAGTTTTTTTGTTTTGTTTTTTTTCGCACATGGAACAATAATTAAAAAAAAAACATAAATAACTGCAAGAAAGGGTTTTGTGTGCGCAAAGCCACAGTCAGTCACCTGTACTTTCCCATTTTCCCTCATTTTTCCTGTTGCGCTGATTGTCCCTGTACATCTGCGCTCTACCTTCCCTTGTTTCCACTCACACTTCCGCTTTTTGTTTTCCCTCATTTATATCTCTGCCCCTCATCTGTTCATTATTTATCTCTGCCCCTCACCTGTTCATTATTTATCTCTGTCCCTCACCTGTTCATTGTTTATCTCTGCCCCTCACCTGTTCATTATCTATCTCTGCCCCTCACCTGTTCATTATCTATCTCTGTCCCTCACCTGTTCATTATTTATCTCTGCCCCTCACCTGTTCATTATTTATCTCTGCCCCTCATTTGTTCATTATTTATCTCTGCCCCTCACCTGTTCATTATTTATCTCTGTCCCTCACCTGTTCATTATTTATCTCTGCCCCTCATTTGTTCATTATTTATCTCTGCCCCTCACCTGTTCATTATTTATCTCTGTCCCTCACCTGTTCATTGTTTATCTCTGCCCCTCACCTGTTCATTATCTATCTCTGCCCCTAACCTGTTCATTATCTATCTCTGTCCCTCACCTGTTCATTATTTTCTGTTCCCCAGTTCGCACACCTGATTCCCGTTTCCCCTTGTTATCTGTTCTATATATGCTTGTCTGTTTCGTTTGTTTCCCTACCCCGGTTCAAGCCTTATTTTCCGTCCCTGGTTTCCTGTCTGTTTTTCTGGTTCTGATCCCTGCCCTGCCTGGTACTTTCCCTTGCTGGACTGTCTACTGGTTTTGAACTTCTGACAACCGTGTATATTCCTGTCTGCCTGGATTACGACCATTTCCTCTTTTCGGATTGCGTTTTTGGTCTGCCCTCTGTGTTTAATGAAGTCTGCCTTCTTCACATCATCCCTGAGTCTGCATTGGTTCTTCTGTCCCATATCTTGTCAGGATTTAAAAAATGAATCTAGAACTTCCTATGGGTCTTTAGTAGGGCTGGCCCTAGTAATTAAAAAATTCTACTATTCGTTGGTATTCAAAGCTCAGTCTTCAGAAGCTTTTTTTTTCAACAAAACTATTGGCAAAAGTATCTTAAATTGCAATACATTTTGTCAGCAAATTAGTATATATTTTTTTGTATTATTAGATATAGCAATTATTATTAATACATAGAAAATTTGGGAAATAGAAATTAAAAGCTCTTTTAGGATAGGCCTAATGCATCATTAATTGGTGCCGCGCACCACTTTGCCTCAGAGCTGCTTCAATAGGCTAGCTGAAGTTGCCGAAGAAATCAGCAGAGTAAATGGTAGGCATTTATATAGCGTCTTTATCCAAAGCGCTCTACAATTGATGCTTCTCGTTCAACAATTCATACACACACACCAACGGCGATTGGTTGCCATGCAAGGCACCATCCAGCTCATCAGGAGCATTTAGTGGTTGAACAGCTGAACCTCTTGACCACATCTGCATGCTTTTATGCATTTAGTTGCTGCCACATGATTGGCTGATTAAATGTCTGCATTAACAAGCTGCTCACTGAGTGTATGTCCTGAATCAGGGCTGGGCACCCTTGTTGTTGTTGTTGCTGCCCCTGATTAAGGCTGACCTTCTGCATGCCCTTCACAGTGGACCCCCGTGCTAACCTAGCTCTTTAACCTTTGACCCCCAGCTGAGGTGCAGAGCGAGATCGAGCGTATCTTTGAGCTGGCCCGCACCCTGCAGCTGGTAGCCCTGGATGCCGACACCATCAACCACCCCGCCCAGCTGGCCAAGACTTCCCTGGCCCCCATTATTGTCTACATCAAGATCGCCTCACCCAAGGTACCCATGAGCCACTCCTGCATTCTCTCTGTACAGGTATTTAGATATCAGTTGGTGGCCCAGTGGTGTACTGGTGAGCACCATTGCCTCACAAGGTGCCAGTCCTGGGTTCAATTCCCACCCGGCCACATCCTCTCTATGTGGAGTTTGTATGTTCTCCCTGTGTTTGTGTGGGTTTACTCTGATAATTTAGAGGACAAATTACCCCTATGGTATATCTATTTACCCCAATAAAGTAAATCTTATCTTATTATATTTGAAAAAGCGTGTTTATTAGGATCCGTTGGACAGTGCATTTGGAACAATTTGATGAATGAACTGAACATTCTCATACTGATGTAAGACTACTGGCAGCTGAAAGCAATTCAGGGAGTTCAACAGCTTTTTGTGCACCTGTTTCATTCTACAGATGTCATAGTACATACTCACCTATTTTATTGGCTGCTATACTATGCTGCTATGTTGCAACCTCTAGGAAATCACTCTTGCTACTGCCTAATAACAACTTAGCAACCAGCTTCATAGATTTCAAACATATCATACAATTTCAATTCATTATTTAGTGGACTCATTTTTTCTTTTTTTGTACAGATGGGCCAGAAAACACGTCCTTTCTTCCCTGGGAAGATGAAGGTTTGTTTTAGAAGGGGGGCCCTGGGCTTTTTAAGGCAGGATCCTTCTGAAGCAGCAAGAGTAATTAAAAACAACCCCTCCTTGCAAGACAGGTCAGCGCCAATGAAAGAAGAGGTGGTCAGACAGAATGCGCATGCTGTAGTCTTCCAAAGAGGAGTCTACACTGACTGGACAGAGTTACTGGGGGAATACATCCTCCAGTTTGGAAAGTATAAGGGCAAGAGCTTCAAGTGGCTTTTAGCAAATGATGTACATCTGGCACTGGCTGGCACTTTTCCAGCAGAGGGGCACAGCAAAATCAGCCTATTGTCTTTCCTGGAATATGCCCACAGCTTCCAGGAAATCCAGGACCTGTTGGCATACGAAGGAACGAAACAGGGTCCACCTGCGACTGTCACCTGCGATGGAGAAAATTTGGTCGGTTTCAGCAGCGGGCCAACAGCACTGAGGGCTGATGGCTATGCTTATTTTATCCTGGCAAGGAAATGCGGTCCTGGAACTCAGATGCACAAGCTGCCACAATTTCCGCTGCTGCAACAACAGCAACAGGAAGTAGCTACGGTGGCTGTTGTTGCGCCAGCCCCCTCTAGTCAGGGCTCACAACAACTCGGTGAGTTATCGTGTGTGTATATTCACGTTCAACACATGGACACATGGTGCCCCAGATACAAGCGTAATATATTTTTTATTTTGTATCATTATTTTAACAGTTATGGACGACAATGAGGAGTTGGAGGCAGCAATGCTGAACTTGTCGCCCTCCAAACTGGAGACTCAGCCGTGTAAGTAAATTTATGTTTTGTTAAAATTAAGATAATCTTTTTGTGCAAACAATTTTTTACCTGTCAAATATGGTTATTTCTCATGAGCAATTATGGTTTGCATGTCTTCTGAGCTAAGTCTATTTCTTCAGCTTCAACACCTGCTCCAGTCACCAGAGCTCCAATTAAGTCTTCAGGCAGAGGTTCTCCCCCCTTGGTTATTGAGAGGCTATCCTCTCATAACAAATATTTTATTACCTTGGTTTGTTTTTTTGGCCGTGTTCTGGCTGTGTTGTTTACTTTCTCTTGTGTTCTAAAAGTTCTATTGCAGGGTCAAACATCTTTTAATGGATTGGTGAGTTTACAATTTTAATATAGCATTGAAGTATAGCATTTATAAAAAGGGATATAAATGGTATCAGAATGTTAGCTTGACTCTTTCCAATATTACTTTTTCCTTCAGAGCTGAGTGGTCCCACATCAACAGTGTCCAGAGACAGTCCTGTATATGTGCATGCCTCTTCCTTGCGTGGTAAATATATTCTTAATCATTACATAATTTTCATTGTTTATGCTGAAATTAAATCCTAACATAGATTTTTTGCCTGAATAGCTTCTCCTGCACCATGTACAGCCTCCAAAAATCAGCCCGCAGCCACTGTGTCAAGAACAGAGGGTACTGATGTACCTTCAGCGCCAGTGAAGGCCCCCATTCCAGTCCCAGTGGAACTTCTGCGTGTGTTCGTGGAGCCCATTGAAGCAGTAGCGCAAAGTATGGCATTGAACCTTACCCAATGGTAAATACTCCGTGAAGAGCCATCATTCATGTATTTACTTTTTATTTGATAATATACTACAATTGTTGAAATTATACAATTGTTTCACAGCGCCACATGTCTCTGTCTCTGACAATATGTCCTCTTTTACGTCCTCCAGCCCCTGCCACACATGAGCCAGAGACACGCCTGGATGAAGGTGAGCCTAGCTCCGTAAACACCGCTAAAGTGATTACTGTGTGTTATTGTGTCAGCTTTCAGGTACTTCGTTAATTTAGTGTTTTCAGTCAGTAACCCCATACTTTGTGTTTTGTAGCAGTAATGCAGCCAGCAACAACTTCTCCCCCTCCGTCTCCATTCCCTCCAAGCTATGACCAGGAGCTCCTTCACTGGAACTGTTCACAACAGCAGAGGGTGTGGATGAAGACCGAATCGGGGGATTTGGGCCTATGGCCAGGGTCACGACCTGTAAGACATCTCATGAATGTGGTCTCGCTATGGCGTCACCCTCCTCAGCCGGAGCTCATTGACCATTTATCAGACCTGCCTTCTCCCAATTATTTCCAGCTCCATCCTCTTTTTATTTGGAAGCCAGAATCGTCCTTAATGGAGAGGGCGAGAAACAATTACGTTCTGCCCTGTCTCCACGGCTGCAGTCATCCCCAGATTGCCTCTGCTGGTGTGGGGAGGCCACGTGCAGTTGTAGGAAGTAGTGGACAGTACTACGTGTTTGCCTCCAGCCTTTGCTGCAAGGCATGCAGGAAGTATTGGTTCGAAGATAACCCCCAATGGCTGTGCATGCTGCCGTCCAGATTAAAAAACATCCTCCCAGGCACTCTCACTTATAAAAAAGCCATATGCAAATCCATCGTGCATGAGCTGAGACGGACTGGGAAGTCTCCGGGTGATATGGCCAACCAGGTCATGGAGACGCTCCACTGGCCTACCTGCACAGGTCCTCAGATCGGACCACACCCGGAAGGTCGCCAGGAAGGTGACCTTAACAACAGGCACCATGTCATCATATGCCGTGATGAACGAGAACTGGATGATCCTCTCCTGGGTGATGGTCCAGTCTGAGAGTGAGGCATCACTGGAGCCTTTATATGAAGGACTGGCACAAAGGTACACCACTGCTGGAGTACAAAAAGCCAGCTACCAGTGGATGGACAGGTATGAAATTACATACCTTATCTCTCAGGCCCGACATTATATTTCAATACATGAAAAGTGTGTCTGCTCTATAGGGTCACAGTACCTATTTCATATGTTCTAATTTTTCTATATTTCTTTTCCATCAGGGACTGTTGTGATGACGAAATAGTGACAAATAGTATCTATCACTCCTCCAAAGGATCAAAAGCCAGTGGCACACAATGCTCCAATTGACCCTGAACTTTCATACCAAGTAATGTATCTGGTGGTTCAATTAATGTTTTTAATCCTTTTATTAAGTTTGAAGACAGTTGCTGTTCATTCTGCTTTTCTAAGTAAAGGCTTGTTATTTCAGTCAACAGTCATTTCATTTCATTTTTAAACGCTGCGTGATCGATCTCCGATGTGTCACATTTCCCTTTGTGTATGTGCAGGGGGCACACTGAGATAGCAGTAGTAGCTATTGCTTCCCTAAAGGAACACAGACTATATATGCTAATGTTCAGGTGCAACTGATCCAGATCTCTCATAGAAAGCTTGGCTTTGATATTCTGCGATACACTTTACTCTTTTATGTGTGATGGCAATTTCTTTTGGTGATGTAATATTTATTAATCTGAATTAACTGCAGGAACACTTATAATGTTGTTATGCAATCCAGTGGCTTAAGTCTACTGTTCACTTCCTGTACCCTGGATCAATTAGCCGAATATGGTGATAGCAGTTTGCTAGTAGAGTACACATTAATACGTTTTCAGCCATTATTGGAGCCATGAGCTTATCAGTGCACGTAACGTTCTCAGATCATTCAAATGATTTTGCCAATGAAATAATCAAATAATATCATGAGCAAGGGCAGCATGGATGGTGCAGTGGGTAGCACTGCTGCCTCACAGCAAGGAGGTCCTGGGTTCAAATCCCCGTCGGCTGGGGCCTCTCTGTGCAGCGTTTGCATGTTCTCCCTGTGTCTGCGTGGGTTTACTCCCACAGTCCAAAGACATGCAGGTTAGGCTGATTGGAGTCTAAATTGCCCATAGGTATGATGGTGTGAGTGCACCCTGTGATGGACTGGTGACCTGTCCAGGGTGTATTCCTGCCTTTTGCCCAATGTATGCTGGGATAGGCTCCAGCCCCCCTGCGACCCTGTTCAGGATAAGCGGGTGAGGATAATGAATGAATGAATGAATATCATGAGCAGACGTTAACCTGAAACTGAGAAACAGATATGGGCTCCTTGCCCACCCCTATTTTAGACAATGTCATAAGCAAACACTTGGAAGAATGAAATATCCCTCTCCCGAATTCATCAGCAATGACATTTATTTTATACAAAAATACAATACCTGTACATTAGATATTTTACAGCATGCTCACACAATTACAGTACTAAATGGCAGATTTTCCATTTGTTTGTCCTTTGCAATAAATACTCCCAAGGAAACAAGCTCTGAGGAGAAAGCCGCGAGGCACTCATCCGGTCCGGAGATCCATTGACACCTTTCTTGTCGGCATGTCACGTGAGATTTAGTCAATATTCCAAAGAATGGATTGGCAGGAGGAACTGACCAATCCCCAGTGCTGCTGGTTGGCTGGCAGCCAATAGCGGCTCACAATACACTTCTGGCTCATCCATGCCGGGGCAGCCACATGTCTGTCCATATGTGTGCACAGTCTGTCCAGGGCTGCTGCAGGGTTGGTGTGCAGGTGTATGTGCACACACACACACACACACACACACACACGGGCGTGTCCAGCCCAGAGCAGGAGGGGGGGTGGAGTCTCTGCAAGGCGGAAGGACACTGGGGGTGTGGTGTGTCCTGAGGCCGCGCTGCGGAGGTCAGGGAAGGTGCACCGGCCAAGCGCCGTACCAGAGGAGGGGCAGAGCGGGATCCTAGTTGGCCACGACCCGTGACCTCATCCAGTCCAGACTGGCTGGGAGTCTAGAGGAGAGACAGACACACAGGTCAGCTTCAGGGAACCATCTCCACACCATCTACAGTGTTACTCTCTACACCGCACAAAAGTCCGTCGTAACATTGTAATGAGTCTTGCGATCTTATTTCTTTCTCTCAAGCAGAAAATATAAATAGGAGCTTGTTTTAGGATACTGTGTGCTGGACAAATGAACATTTCTTACGCCTTGGCAAATGTTGAAATGAGTCAAACTGTCTCACATAATTGACAATATTTTTCTCTCATTTAGTAGAAATAAGAATGTATGTCTAAATATAAGACTAAACTACTTGTTGAAGTTTTTTTGCAGTGTAAAGCACACTTTAAAGCCAACTTCAGATTAACACTGCGCGCAGACTAGACAAGACTGATAAGTTTTCAAAAAAGTTGAAGAAACACTAAACAGTCAACATCAAAAGCACTGTTCATAAATTAAACGGCTGTTTGAACTGATACAAATTCCTCCTGTAAAAGTCCCACCCCAGACTTGTCGGCTGATGGGTTTTTCATCTGAACAGTTCTCCGGGGAGACAAACTGTGCTGGAACATTCCGTCTGACTGAAACATCGCAGAGCCAGGCACACGCTCAGACTCCCACACGCACCACCACACGCATCACCACACGCATCACCACACGCATCACCACACGCATCACCACACGCATCACCACACGCATCACCACGCATCACCACACGCACCACCACACGCATCGCCACACGCATCGCCACACGCTCAGACTCCCACACGCATCACCACACGCATCACCACGCATCACCACACGCATCGCCACACGCATCGCCACACGCATCGCCACACGCTCAGACTCCCACACGCATCACCACACGCATCACCACGCATCACCACACGCCCACGCTGTCGACGCACACCGACACTCCCAGCGAGCGCATCCACGCTCAATGACATCACACACCCGCGCGTCAGGGACGGAAGAATTACGTGGGATTCCCGCGTCTCAGCGGCCAACAGGCGTAAATATTTACGCGATTATCAACGGGCGCCATCCGCAGTAACACAAAAGCCCGACTGAATCCGCACGGCTGACAATGAGCAGAAATTCCAAAAAGAACATTCCGGCATGGCTCGGCGGGTGCGATTGGGCGCCTGGCCAGCGCTTAAGCACCTCCCCAGACACGGTGTGGCATGGCGCCTCCACCTACGGCACGCGGCGCGCGTGAGAGAGCACTCACCCCTCCCCCGTGAGGGCGCAGCAGGCCTGGACGTGCCAGGAGTGGCCGGTGATGGAGTTGAGCGTCAGGCACTGCGAGATCTCCGCCGCCGTCATGGAGTTCTTCATGTCCTGCTTGTTCGCCAGGACCAGGACCGACGCGTTCTGCAGGTCCTGCGGGGGAGAGGGGCGCAGCGTTTAACGCTGGTGTTCAGCACTATCGACACGTCTCGCATTACTGCTTTCCTATGACCTGTTCCGCAAGGTGACAGCTGACTGCCCTGAGGTAAACCTGTTCAACACACGCCTATGGGTATGTCTCTCTTTTTTTAACAACCACCATTATGAAATGTACCTTTTCTTTTGTCAAGATAAGAGGATAAGTTGTTCACCAATGTGTTTACAATGCCCAAAGAACAGTTATGTAACCAAAGTCCTTTGCCCTACGCTGCCCTCTGGTGGTTACCTCGTGCGCCAGCATGCGATGCAGCTCGTCCTTGGTCAGTGTGAGACGCTCCCGGTCAGTGCTGTCCACGACGAGAATCACAATCTGAGGGCGGGAGACAAACGAGACGTCAGCACTGACACTCCTGACCGCTGACCGCCTTTTCACTGAAGCAGGCCAAGCATATCCACTATGCTGTTCAGCACGGCTTAGTGTTGCACTATCCATCAACAGCTGGCATTGCTATCAGAGGCTAAGTGGGTAAAACAGTGAACAATTAAAAACATACACTACTCATGTTTTGTACTTTGTTTGTATTATTTGTTTGTTTGTATTGTTGTTGAATTTAAGCAGTTTAACTTCAATATATAACCTCAAATGGTAAGAGAGGTAAGTAAATAGTCAGAAGAATCACAGGATAGTGACCTAAATTTCGAATTTTCAATAAAAAAGCTATATTTGGATAAATATTATTAATATATAATAGAAAATTATTTTCTATTCTCCTACAAGAGAAGCTAAAATGAAGCTTGTTTGGGACTTATCAGACAGAAATGTCAAGGAGAAGCAACCCACAAGTGCAGCGCAATTGTGGGAACTTCTACAGTAGTGTTAGGTGTGAACTTTCAACCATACAACTGCCCTTGAAGACAAAATAACTTGAAAATGTGGCAAGTTTGATTAATCTAAGATTTAGCTTTGTAAAACAATAGCCACTGTTTTTTTTCTCCGAATACTTAAAAATTGTGGATGTACTAAAATTTCTGACTGGTAGTGTAAACAAATATTTGCCTGCAAATATTTAATATGCAGAATTGGCTACGTTTCGCGTGCGGCTTCGATTTACCCACCGCTCTTGACAAGCCTAAAACACGGGTCACTCACAGTCTTCCTTCCGGGGAAACCCTAAGGTGTGAAACATTCAACTCTAATCCGTCGAGCTGAACGTCATCGACAGCGCCTGACATTAAATTGCATCGCACGTCATCCTGAACTACAGGATGTCTTTATCGGCCGTTGTCAGATTATGGGAACGTAGTTGCTCCCCGGTGGAGCGGTGGCGGGACCGTACCTCGGTGTTGCCGTAGTACGACATCCACGTGGCCCGCAGGCTCTCCTGGCCTCCGATGTCCCACACCAGGAAGCGGGTCTTGCGCAGGGCGATCTCCTCCACGTTGCTGCCGATGGTGGGGGAGGTGTGCACCGCCTCCTTGGTCAGACTGGGGAGGTGCGGGAGGAGGGCGGGTGAGCCTTGCGACTCTCAGGGAACACACACGCACGCGCACACGTACATATACACACGCATGTACAGACATACGTGCACACACACGTGCAAACATATCCATGCACACACAAACACGCAGAGACATACATGTGCACACACGCACAAACATATACATGCACACACATATATACATACATACATGCACACACACACACACGTACAGACATACATGCACACCCACACACATGTAGAGACATACAAGCGCACACACACAAACATACAAACATATACATGCACACACACACGTAGACATACATGTGCACACACATACAAACATATACATGCTGACACACACACACAGAAAGCCTTGCACAAACATGCCGATATACCCACATAGACACACACACACACACACACACACAAGGCCTGCACGAACATGCCCAAACACCCAAATGTATATACACATGCTCACTCATGCACACACCGACAGGGACAGGGACTCTCCACACAGACCCTTCCCACAGGAACCATATAATCACTGCTTCATTTCTTTCCAGGGGTGCACAATAATATTAGGGCTGTATCAGCGTTGGCCAGTAATAGCTTAAAACTTGGGTACCTGCCTGTGGCTAAGATTGTGATAGATCATACATGCCCCAGAGGGGCAAGGCTTTTGATGTAGCCTAAATTAAATTAAATTATCACTCAAAACGTAGCCTAATCTCAGTCATCTGAACATATTTTAATAAAAGTCAGCATTCAATTTTAATTTAATTTTTTAAATAAATGTTACATTCCTTCATTAATTAATCTCATCTACTTGTTCCATGGATGTGGAAACATGCTTGCAGTTTGCGTCTTGTACTATAATGTAATGCAAGGAGGTCACACATTTGTATCACATTTGTTATCTGAATATTTAAAATATTCTGCTGAGTTATGCTGCTGCCAAATGCATGCGGTTTGTTCACCCTTATTTACATTACTCACAATTGGTAGAGGATTGTGGTCTTCCCTGCATTGTCGAGCCCCACAATAATGACTTTGTGTTCTGTGAAGAGAGATAGAGATAGGACGTGAGAGCTCAAACAGAGACGGTTACGCGAAAGAGACGCACAGATGCTGGACTGCAATATATCTTCGTTTGTAAGGTTCTGGTCGTGCCCTCACCCCTCACATATAAACACGGTGACAAATCCACAATCACCATGGAAACAATCTCCAGAGGCCCCCGACTGAAGATTTGTCCACCTGGTTTTGATGAGGCTAGCAGTTCAGCGATGGTGAACCATGACCCTTGGCACTTGTTGTTACCAGGGCAGGGGATTAGTACAGTGGGCATGAGATAAACGACGTTCCAGGAGCGCAGATATAACTGTAATAGATAGATCGCCGTTGACAAGGGCAATGCCAGATTTGTAGCATGGCTCTGTGCGGGTTTTTGACCGTCTGCCGCAAATTCTCAGAATTTCTGCGCAACAGGTCGAGATGAACACACTATGTAGCTTTCTGACAGAAGTACAGAACATTCTGAGCATCAGCTGTCCAGACGCTCAACTCTCTCAAACAAAATAACTCGCCCTATCCTTACGACGGCTACATACAGGTCACAACATGACTCCAAACTTAAAAGTTATATGAACTTAACGTACCACTGATAATTATTATTAGTTTTATGAAAACAATATAACGTTAATGTGTAATGACTAGGACATCTAAATGTTCAGCTACATAGCAATAAAAATACAAAAGCCACACTATTTAGCCTATTTATTTAGCTAGTTAAACTTAGTATGAGGCCATAACGATATTTTTGTCACGTCGGTGACTAGTAGGCTAAGTTACGACAGCTGGCTAACCATCTCGTTCGGCAAGACGCAGGACCTGCCTATCTTGCTCTTGAAAAAAAAAACAGTCTCGGTTTTAAAAAGACTAGGTAATCTCTGAGACAACGTGAATAAATACAGGATAAATGAACAATTTTAAAAAACGTTAGTTCACTAGAGACAGCTGGGAATTAATGGCACAAATATCTTACCTCTGTCTCCGAAGACAGTCATCAACCTGGCGACGAGATTCCCCATGTCCAGCAAAGATCAACGCGATTGTTGTGTTAAAATCGTTCTCTGGTAACCCAAAAGTGCTATGCTCTTGCTCGCAATGCTCCCGAGAACAGCGGTGGTTGCTAGCTCGAGTGTACACTAACGGTAGTAAGCTATCAACCGGTGAAGCCAATTGCTTTCGCTAATAATGTATATTAAGCGATCCTCATTCCAATAATACACCGAATCTCAGACTGGATATGTGTAACAAGATCTAGCTACAGAGGAAGATATAAACAATAGATCGCTATATCGATACGCTACGCTAATGTAACCAATAATGTAAGTTACTACAAGCTATGGATCTCCCAACGTCATTGAAGAACGTTTACACTGGAATTCCTCTTCTACGTGCACTGGCGTTTTTCTCGTTTCTACACGATGACGTAGAAGTGACGAAAAAAGAAAAGTACACAAAAATATGTGA
This sequence comes from Conger conger, assembly GCF_963514075.1. Lineage (NCBI taxonomy): Eukaryota > Metazoa > Chordata > Actinopteri > Anguilliformes > Congridae > Conger > Conger conger. Next base: position 30,079,183 of record NC_083775.1, read on the forward strand.
TTGGTCAATCACAGCATAGGCGTATCGTTTTTGTTTAAAGCTTGCAGTATCGAGCCAAATATGGAGAGGTCACGTGACTTACTTAATGTTTTCGTTTCTCTTCCCGCTGGGGATTTTTGTTTTTATGGCCGCAGACACCAGTAGGGGCTTTTAAAAAGTGAGAGAGAACAGAAGGGATTTTCTGGGAGTTCCCAAGGAAGCACTTTTTTAACGACTTGCCGAACACCTGACTTATTTGAAATCTGTCCAACCTCACCTTAATCATACCTTTAAGCCTATAGATAGCTACTGAGATTGTTTCTCAATGTTCTTACATTCTTCATTAATACTAGAGGTCTGTTTGTTACCAAAAGAGAAACCCACGGAAAACAACATTTGTATATGACACACAATACAGAGGCATTCCACCTTTTGCTCTGGGGAAGGTTGAATCATGCAACCTCACACAATGACCACAAGCTGAAGATAACATCTGTTTCCTTTCTTAGAGATCAGAGGAACAGGCAGTCTATTATGGACTAATTTACAGTAATTTACACTTGGGTGCCTGTCTGTTTCTCACCTGACAAATGTTGGGTTTATTAGGGTTTATTAGGTGAAAGGAAGCATCACCTATATGCGTTTCTCAGAGTCAATATGCAGAGAAAGTACACGTCTTTCCCACTGAGTGAAAACATTTTTCCGTTGATATACTGGCAGTCTATGATATGTTTCTATACAATTAAATGTATAGAAACATATAAACTTCATATTGTGTTTTAATTCCATTACTTTATAAGCCAATTTCTATCGAGTGTATGAGGCTGGTTTTCTAAATGGTTGGAGGGTGACCTTTGTCCTCCACATGGCCTTGTCGGTGAGCATTAAAAATATGTGAAAGAATCTGAGGAATTCAGAGACAGGGCAACTTTGGGAGTTCATTTTCAATTTTCATTTGCATACAAATAATTATTACCGAATTTATAAACCTATGTACTAGCTGTACTTGGATGCTAAACTAACAAGTGTAAAAACTGTAAGGAAACTGGTGGAAAATAGGTCCAGTGAAATGGTTTTGAGGTAATGTGAGGTCACTTTCAGGCATCTCATTCTAGTTTGGGCTGAAAAGGCTGGAAAGCGCCTGAGCTGCACTTCCTGTGGATGGTTTTTTGATGTGACGCTTGGAGGATTGACATGACAAAAAGAGAGATTTCAGGTCTGTCACAATTGAAGCAACAGTTACAGAGGCTGTTACAGGAAGAGCAGAACTTGTTTTGGCTTTAAAAAAAAAAAAGCCGAACACCACTGGTTGGGTGGAGCTTTGACGCTTGGGGGATTTTCAGTTATTTTCTGCTACAGTATATCCAAAGGAAAGAGAAACTAAGAAATGAACACCTGTTAGTCATATGACTTATGAGCCAGTAAACTTGCTGATAAATCAGGTTTAGCATGAATTGGGCAATGTGCATAGGCCATAGCTCATGTTTCATTATGCTGTTAATATTGTAACAATGAAACACATACACAAGAGAGAATAATGAAATGTGTTTTAAAGCTTTAAAACATATTTTTTGAAACTAGGAAAGTGAATTAGTCACAGATATTGGACTTGGTAATTGGTAATGGATATTGGTAATTTAAGGAATACATGGTAACTAGAACATATGATCACGTGTTATTTTTCATCTGGAGAAGTCATATAAACAGTGAAGCAGGGCTTTGTGTGTCATCACTTCAACAACATGATTTCCCACATCCACATGCCTGTTTAATTCAGTGCTGCTGTGGTGTTAAAATATTCTTTGAATTAATCTTCAATGGTCAAACAAAACAAATAAAGAAAGGTTTTCAGATGAAATAAAGACAATATATGAAGCCTTTCCTGAACATTTGGGGAGATATAGAGCATGTATTCACACAGTACTGTGTTGTGTGGACAAATTCTACCGCAAGCGTTAAAATACTATACTGTACAGTGTGCTCCTTTTTACTTACTTTACTTACTTACTTTTTCTTGATATGGCTTTTTGAATGCGCTGGTGAGGCCAAAAAAGTCCTGGAGCTAAGACCTAACATGAAGCAGACTTCAGCCATAGCTTGAGTGGCAGTCTTGCAGAGACGTGTTGAACAATTTCTTGTTTTTTGTATAACTGTGACTCATTCTTCAATAAGCCTGGACACCAGTGTGTCATTTTCACAGCCACAACCGAAGGCAAAATGGTAAGAAAAATGCATCCTCTTTTAGTCTGAGTAGGTATGGCGGAACGCCTGAATTAAATACAATAATTACACATTTTTTATCACATTCCAATGTATCCTTTCCATTTCACAAACAGCAGTTTCCTCTGCCCTGCCATCTTTGTCCTACACAATAATGGAAAGTTATTGTGCTGTGGATACTGAAATAATGAGAGCAGTTATTCACTAATCACGCCCAGGGCTATAGGGCAGAAACTAGTCATGGTTTCATTGTTGTTCTGTTTCTGTTCTAGAGATATGCCCGTGTTGCGGTTGTGGAGGGAACACAAAAACATTTCCAAAATAGTACTTACAGAACAGGAAACAAGAAACACCAAAAGACGGTGCCACACAAAGTAGATAATGATTGTATTTAATACTTCCATTACATGTGGCATTGCCCTTTCCAGCCTCAATCCCACAGCTTTATTCAAAATATAAGCTTGTCCATTACAAGGGACATGCTCAGAACAAAATGTCCACCTGTGTGATAGATCAACGAAAGGGCATTTCCATCAGAGCTCACCTGTCTGAATGATAGAGCGAGTAAACATCACAAGCACTTACAGGCACTTATTTAAACTGTGTACAGCAGTAGGCTTAAGAAAAGCAAAGTATCTTTATGCACATATTAGAACAGTAAGACAATATTAACACAAAGGCCCCACTTGGTTAGGGTGTTTGTCAATGCATCCTTTTACCGATTGGGAGTATTTATATGTACAGGAAAAGCAATGAAAATATGACTTCAAGATAACAATGGATTACTTAAATCTGGCTGGGTGGACTGTATATGGCTGACACACAAGTATAAGGGAGGGATTTGGTGTAGTCCTGCCCCACTCCCAGCTACAGGCGGGTCCTTGTTGTGGCTCTCATGAGGAGCATTAGAGAGGTGTAGGTTCATCGCTTGCTGAGCATGACTGTGCGTGCAGGCCGTACTGCAGGTCACACAAACCTGACATTTCCTACAGAACCTGGAGCTGACTCAATGTGGGGAAACGGCTTTGACCTTCAGCCATCAGGAGTGGCCTCCTGAGGCAACCTGGCAACAAAATGGCTGACAATGTTACGCTGTTGGCAGTGCCCACAATTTTCTCTTAAGCAACTGGAACCGAGCAGCAGCAGTAGCCTTCTCCTTATACTGACATTCACTGTTGTTTTGCCTTCATTCACTTGTGAAGAGATTACCTGAGTAAAATGCATTACTGAGTAGAGAACAGCATTCAGACCTGTCAGCCATCAGGAAGTGGAGTACAGAAGCCCACGTTCAGGAGAAAGCCTGGTTGTCAGAGGGCATGTCACAATGCAGACTCCTACACACTCAAACACTCATCTGCAGTTCCTGTCATCAGAGTATAGTAACCCGCCTCCTTGGGTCTTTTTCAATTTGTGAATATACCCTTCGGCCTCTTAGACGGCAGGCTGTGTCCGGATCGTCAGGCAGGACTCTAATCACGCCATAATCAAATCACCATGAAAAAGAGAGCAACTATGATTGAGCTGTCCTCCCCGAAAGATCTTTTTGTGATACATGGGCTGCCCGTTTATAAAAGGACATGTTTTCCAGGTACTGCAGGCAGGGAGGCTACATGACAAAGGAACTTGGGAGAAAGTGAAACATCAGGAAGTTTCTGCAGGTCACACAAAAATGCCCCCCCCCCCCCCAAAGGAAATGAGTATTTTCTCACAACAAATATGACATTTGTAAATGAGGCAAACTGCTTCTAAAAGCTTTTGTAGGTAATTTGTGTAGCTGTATTTCTAGGTGTACTGCAGGGATCAGTGGTTCGATCCCCGGCAAAATAAGATCTGCACAGCCGTTGGGCCCTTGAGCAAGGCCCTTAACCCTGCATTGCTCCATGGGAGGATTGTCTCCTGCTTAGTCTAATCAACTGTATGTCGCTCTGTATAAGAGTGTCTGCCAAATACCATTAGTGTAATGTAATGCCCTATTTGTGGGTATACAGACTGGATGTGTTTGTTCTGGTATGTAAGCAAGCTTTGGCAGCCTCTTACAGCGGGTGAGGCCCTGTTTCCAGTTGCTATTAAGGAACTTCTTTTTTTTTTCTTACCAGGAAATAGTCCCATTGAGATTCACACCTCTTTTACCAGGGATTGATTGATTAACCAGGAAATACTCATTTCAAAGGCAGAGGCATGTCACAAGTACATACCTTTCAAAGCTTCCACTCATTACAGAGCTGATGGTGAGGAGAAGTGAGAAGCTTCAGCAATAAAGCTGCATACTTGTGGAGCCAGAGACAATTAGGGCCTGGAAATCAGTGTCTCCTGAGCAATCAGAAAAGATCACACCCCTCGCCCATGCTCTATTGTGTCCTGTCCTCCACCTGAGGAAGTCTATCTACTATAGTCTATGCCCCTTAAAAGACCCTTTCATTTTTTGTTCAAGCCAAGGGCTACAGCCAGTGCCATTTCTGATTAAATTGTCATTTTTCAGTAAAAAACAAAAATGATTCTGGATGGTCAAGCACAAATTAATATGTTTTTTTCTTCCATTTTACCAATGATGTTGAGAAACCTGTGAGAAATTTCCACCATTGACGTTCATGAATTCCTTTGTGCAAAGCTTACGATTGCATCTCCACTAAAACTCACTCAACGCAAGTGAGCATAAATAAAACTACTGCTGATGATTTGGGTCAGAGCATAAACCTGTGCCATTGGGGGGATGTGAAAAATCCCACATAACTTTTGTATGAGAACTAAAAAAAAGGGAAAATAGAAAAGAGCTTAAAATAAATGTCACAATGGGAGATATTACTCAACCTCGCATTTCAGTAGGTTTGGCGAAACTTAAATTGAGTGTGAATGTAAACATAATAGGCTTTTTGCGACACGTGTTTTGAAGCTATTAGAAGTTACATGCAGTGGTGAGAGAAAGTTTGTGAACCCTTTTGAATTTTCTATATTTCTGTATAAATTTGAGCAAAAATTACTTCTGGTTATAGCACGCAAAAATGTAGCTTTTTTTCATTGTAAGAAAGTATGTAAACATCAATGTTCAGCTCAGTTAAATTCATGGCATGACAAGTTTGTGTGGCCAGTGCAAATGTTGTCACCAAACAGTCAACAAACATTATCAACAAATTCATATAGAAATAAAGAAAATACTAAAGGGTTCACAAACTGTCTCTCATCTCATACAACGTACCGCTATTATGACAAATGTCAAAATGTATTATAACTGCTTTTGGCATGATGGTGCCATCAAGCATTATGAAGTACTTATAACATGGACATGAAGGTGTCAAGATGAGCCTAGCATCAAATAAAGTGTTGCCATCATTTCTGGTCATTTGCGATACATTTGAGTGTTGGCATGACAATAGCAGAACACTTCTTCCATACGGTGATCCATATAGGCAATCAGATTGGATAGTAAGACTCATGTACTGCTGTGACTCTCTAATCGCAGGTATCGCTAGCTTTTACCAGAGCTACTAACAGAACAAATCTACTCTCACCCTCCAACCAACCGTCAGGGAGACCAGCACCAGGTCTACACTATGAAGCATATCAGCAAAATTCTTTGGGGTTTTGAGACTTACAATTTGAGGCAATGATTCAATAAATAAATAAATAAATAAATTAGGTGGAATAAATAACAAAAATATGGCAACATTTATTCCAGAGAGGTTAAGAGTTGAGGTGGAGAGGGGAGCAGAAAGAGAGGGAGGGAAGCCCTCTAGCTGAGCGGACCCTGAAGCTCCACATCGGAGAGTCAACCCTGTTTAAGACCGAAGAAGACGGGCCAAAATGGCGGCTTCCGTCTTCTCCCGTTTAATCCCAGCCACTTCTACACTGAGAGCTTACCAATCATTCTAACTGATTAGTGTAAAAAAATGTAATCCTTTCGTCACTAAGCGGTAAAAAGACTTTACCTTTTTCACACGTACGGTCTGAATCGTCAACGCTAACTTTAGAACCTGGCAGTGTTTGCTGTGTTTTTCAGAATAAAGAGTGCTAGCTAGTGTGAGAGAAGGTCAGTTCTGTTGTTGCAAACTCGTCCAATCGAAAATCGCTGCTTAACTTGTCAATCAATCCGGTTCCCCCTCCCTCTCCTCCCTGGCCCCTCCCCCCCGCCCGCCCCCCCGTGTCTGTCAGTCATCCTCAGGGCGAATGGCTTGTTCAGTGGATAAAGACGCCCCTCCCCCAGTCCTCCTGGCTCTTGTTGTAGTCGGCAGGCTCCTGGCAGTACCGCTCCCTCTGATTGGAGCGGCCGTGCTGCTCCAGGTCCAGGTTCTCCTGGTTGGGCTCGGCGCCCGGGTCTTCCCAGGATGCCGGGCGGCTGTGGAAGCGGCCGTTCCCCCCGCGGTGGAAGGGCTGGGGCTCCTCGTAGGGGTCGGTCTCGGCGTCGACGCAGGAGTCCCCCGCCTCGGTGTAGGCCGAGTCCCGGCTGCCCTGTGTCTCCGAGTCGAAGGTGTCCTGCCGGGAGAGGCTCCGCCCGCCCAGGGGCGTGGCCCGGGAAGAGGGGCGCGTGTAGCCGCGATGCTGCCCTAGCCGCCGCCTCCCCTCGCCACCGCCGCCGCCGTTGCCGTGGAAACCGCCCCGCTCCAGCAGACGCCCGTCCTGCTTCTGTTCTCCGTGAACCAGGTACGCCCCCTGCAGGCCCCCGCCACGCGCCACGCCCCGGTCATGCAAAGACAAGAAAAACCACACAGCGAGGCACACAGGCAGCGGGTTAGTCAGCGTGAGTCAAAAACAGGTTAGGATTTGCACAAACACTCCACACAGTGCCCATTATGTTAGAGCCAGAAGATGGAAGAGCGAGGCTTCACCATGCCCCGTACAATGAGCTGTCAGTCATCGACTTGTTCAAACCGACTGAATAGATTTGCAATCCACAGCTCGGCTCTTGCAGCGAGTGGCTTCAGTGAAACCTCACTCTCTCTTCACTGGGCTCATTCAGTTGCAGTTAAACGGTTAATAATCTCAGTTTGGCTCAAACCGACCCAGGGGGTCCAGTAAAAATGACCCACTAGCTGGACTGCAACAGTGTGAGGTAGAATTGCGCAAACAACACTCAACAAAGTGCTCTTTAGCTTGCATTGTAATAAGCACAAAGAAATGTATTTTATAACCTGACTGTATTACAATAACAACTATTTCCACTGTCACAGCATTGAACGGGTGTGGCAACCTTTGTATTGCAGTATACAGGCTAATACTAGTCTGGAGGGGGAACCAATTCAGAGACACAATATACAACCAGGCTACATTCAGGATGACGAAACTACTAACCATCTATTTAGTGAAATGGTGCTCTACCCTGCTGTAAAATCCAGCTATGCCAGCTTGACCAGTTCACAAATTGAGCCTGGTCATAAACTGGTCTCGCTGGGTATGAGCTGGTCAACCAGCTATTGCTGGTAGCTTGTTACCCGCTGTTTCAAAACATAGCATGAGCTGTTCAAAACATATCAAGCTGGGAGCTGGTCTGAACCGGTCAACCAGCTAAACCACATCAAACTGTTACCTGGTCTGAACTGGTCAACCAGCTGTTTCAAAACTTAGAAGCTCTGAGCTTTCAGCAGGGTATACAGAATATCCAGCTGCAGAGAGCTGGTACCATCACTGCCCATTGGGAGATTGATTGTGCTCTCACAGTAATACTTATTTGCTGCTAACTTCAGCACAGACACCAAGTGGGAGCAACCCTATGGCATATGAATTATTCCATAGGTTCAGCAACTAACAGAAGCTGTGCAGATTACATTTTTAAATACAATCCATTTACAGCTGGATAAAATACTGAAGTGATAAGTACCTTGCTCAAGGGTAGAAAAGCAGTGACCTCGCTTGGCGAGGAACCCAAAGCAGTAAAGGTAACCCTGCTGAAAAAAAAACTGCTCAAGCTATGTTTTGAAACAGCTGGCAGCAGGCTGACCAGTTCAGACTGGCAACCAGCTCAGAATAGCTACCAACACTAGCTGGTTGAGCAGCTCATACCCAGCTAGACCAGCTTATGACCAGCTTGACCAGCTCAATTTCCAAGCTGGTATAGCTGGATTTTACAGCAGGGTAAGTATAGGATCTTAAATGTAGCCAGGATCTGTACAGCACAGCTCTGAGATACCTATAGCAGATGCGTCCAATGGAGAGTGAGTCCCTCACTCTGACAAAATGACCCCTATCTCAGGGCAAAGCAGGTGTATCTTTCCCTAACAGCACTTTGTCTAAAAAAAGCTTATCACGGTAGCTGGGCATGGTGACGACAAAGCTACCTTAATCAAAATTCTCATGTACCAAAAGACCAAAACCTACAGATTAGGCTAATGCTCCTAATGTCACGCACATGCCTCTATATTAAATATAATTCCAACATGTAAGGCAAAATGTTTCAAACAGCAAGCAATGCAAGAGGCAAAGCAAGCAATGTCTTGAGTACTCATCAGCTATACTCATACTATACTATACTATACTGTGTGATATAAACACAACTAACTATGGAACAAAGAAAAACAACTACTCAGTAAATGTATGTATATTCTCAAAAGCAAAGATATTTGTGTGAAGAAGACAGTAATTAAACCAACAAACAAGGACACAGGTGTATTTGTAAACAAATAATTGCTCATCACGATACAATGATGTTTTTATACAGTATTTGTTCAAGTCTACAGTGTTTTTAAGTCTCTTTTTTTGAGTATTCACAATCGAAAGCTAGAAGAGAACAAAAAAGTATTCACAAATCAAAACCTAGAAATGAGAAATTCAGTCCCAGAAAACTAACCAACATCACATTTCCCGAGGTGCCATTTAAAAAAAAAAAATCAGGCTCAACAAAAATACATTTTTACCAGACACTCGACAGTCATGTTCTTCAATGTTCCACTTTCATATACAGGCACTGAGGAGACTGATAATTGAGGGACTTATTGAGGGACTATTTAGTTACAAGAAGTAACTGTTGGTTAAAGAGTCCTTACACCAATGTATTATGGAACGTACAAGGACGATAATAACCAATATTCATGCTCTCAGTTTCCCGGCTGAAAGAAACTGATTCGCCTTTGGACTGCTGGCCAAAAGCCCAAGCCACCTGGCCTTCCTGTTTAGCTGTATGAAGCTAATGTGTTAAACAGGAAACAGTGGTGTTTGAGTGGTGAGTGAGCCCCTCCCGGGCCGGCACCTCAGAGCTGGCCTGAGAAAGCAGCGGTGGGCGGGGCTGACTGACAGGACAGCGTCATGGTTACGGGAAGGAGGGAGGCAGCCGGGGTCTCCCGGTTGGACGTGTGGGAAACGACGCACGTCTGGCTGAAATCGGCTACGCGTTCCCCGCGCAGGAAACGACGGTCCCAACCGAACGGTGAGTGAACCGGTTACAAGCTGTACTGAGCGTGTTCTTAAAAGCCAGGTGCGTTTGTCATTTTATTTGTGGCTCTGAGTTAAAGCTTGTAATCGTGTCTCAGGTAGTGTTGACCTATACAGGATCCAGTGCATCGCTGGTCTGTTCTCTGTGTTTCCCTAAGGAACAGTTATCTTTCAGTGTTTTGGCAGAAAATAATATATATGTTATTTGTTTGTTTGTGTGTGTGTTGGGGGGGGAGGGGTATTGGGATGATATAATCGTACAGGGCTGCGCCGTGTTTGTTAGAAGATGCAGGTGTCATAGGTAGTTTACGTAAGGGTGTGTAAGTGTGAGCGTTTGAGCTTTGCAGTACAGTCTCTACTCCCCCTGCTGCGAGTGTGTATACAGTATGTGAGAGCGTGTTTCGACTAGACAGAGTGTGTTTGTAAGCGTGTGGGAGTTGTGTGTGTGTGTGTGTGTGTGTACGGCTGAGCTGGGATTAACCCTCCCCAGGGGCGTACAGCGCTTTGGGGGTACAGCGCGTTATGAGACGGGGGGCGGTGGTGGCGTAGAGACTCTCTGCGGCCGGGGTTTTGCGTGACCCTCGCCCCTCCGGGCCTCTAGAGGGCGTGCTCCTCCACCTCCTTCTTCTTCTTCTGCGGGGCGGCGGGCGCCTCCAGCCCGGGCCACAGGTCCAGGTTGCGGCGCAGGGAGGTGAGCACCTGTACCTGCAGGTTGGAGACGGGCTCGGGGGAGGCGGCCAGCGCGGCCGTGGCCATGGTGCGGTTGAGCAGCGGGTTGGGAGGGTTGCAGCTGGGCGGGTGGGTGGCCTTCCAGTAGGCCTCCAGGTAGTCCGCCAGGTGCTCGCAGGCGTCCTCCAACTGGTTCTCGTCCAGGATGATGTCGAACAGCTCCTGCAACGCAATGCGTGTCAATGCGACGCTCCCTCTACGCCTATACAGGGCGGCCTGTAGCATAGTGGTTAAGGTAAATGACTGGGACACGCAAGGTCAGTGGTTTTAATCCCGGTGTAGCCATGATAAGATCCGCACAGCCGTTGGGCCCTTGAGCAAGGCCCTTAACCCTGCATTGCTCCAGGGGAGGATTGTCTCCTGCTTAGTCTAATCAACTGTATGTTGCTGTGGATAAGAGCGTCTGCCAAATGCCAATAATGTTATGTAATGCATACAGTCCTCACTCCTGTAGGGCGGCCTGTAGCATAGTGGTTAAGGTAAATGACTAGGGCATGCAAGGTCGGTGGTTCTAATCCCGGTGTAGCCACAATATGATTTGTACAGCTGTTGAGCAAGGCCCTTAACCCTGCATTGCTCCTGCTTAGTCTAATCAACTGTATATTGCTCTGGATAAGGGTGTCTGCCAAATGCCTGTAATGTAATGTCCTGGAGGATGGGTTGGTTTTTGTTTTTGCCTTAATGGCAGCAACCACTTCAGGCCCAAGCAACCAGGTGAGGTGAGTTAGCTGTGTAGTTAACTGCTTTAATCGATCAATCAAGTGCTGAGTAACAACAAAAGCCAGCACCCCCTGCAGCTCTCCAGGACCAGGAGTGAGGACCACTGCCCAACACAGACCTGGGTCAAATAAGTAATTGTTTTAGATTCAAATACTTTTCTCTGCTTTACTGAGCCTGTCTGGTGTCTTGGAATCGATGAAATACTCTCAAAAAGTGCAAACCCCGCCTTCTGGTCCTCTTGGCTCAAACTAGGCAAGATCAATCAAGCGCAGAAAACTGAATCCAAAACAATGACATATTTGACCCAGGTCTGCCTGTACAACACTGTATTTGAAGCATACCATAACTTATATACCATATATGCATGCTATAACCTCTGATAATGTATGTGTATGGGTATGTATGTGTAAAGATGTATCTTTTCTTTTTCTTTTGTATTTTCAGTATGATTAAATGTTCTCAAATTTCTTCTCCAGTTTTCTTTTTTTGATTGTTTTCCTACACCAGTGATTTGGATTCCTGGTCCTGGAGAGCCACAGGTTCTATTCAGGTTTTTGTTTTCAACTTAATATCAGCAACCAATTCAGACCCAAGAAACCAGGTGAGGTGAGAAAACTAATAACCTGCTTTCATGAATCAATTAAGAGCAGAGTAACAACAAAAGCCAGCACATCCTACGGCTCTCCAGGACCAGGAGTGAAGATCACTGCTCTATGCTAAAAACGAAGAAAAGCCCACACAAGGAATTATAATAATTAAGAAGATGTAAACACCCTCTAATTTAAAACTGTATTTTGGGCACATGGGGACAGAGACAGTGGATAATTATCAATGTCTGAGTCGAGAGCAGGAAGACATTTATGTCAAAACAATTTAGTCATGTTTATTATCACTCCAGCTGAGTCATTTTTGACTCCCACAATTCAACTCTAGCTGTTTCATGTTTAGTGATGTTAAAACAGCTACAATATATTTTTGTTAATGGTTGACCCAATGAAACTATGAATGTCGCTATTAATTTCCCATTGACCCAAACTCGGCTGAACGTTCAGTAATCTGGCGATATCCTGGAAATTCAACACCTAGAAATGGACATAATTTTCATGCTTTATTTGCAGCTTTTACAGGAATAAAGCACAGCCCACCACCCGCGTGTCGTGAGCACTGTGTGTTTCTTCAGTGTGAGTGATTCACTTGTCAGGCTGGTTTTACCGTACACCATGTACAGAACTCATTGGCCAAGGGGTCTCTGGCTTCAGCAGCCACTGTGTGTGGAGGCGCGGTCTCCAGGGGGGTTGCTATGCAAGTGATGTAATAATAGAGGGGGGGGGGGGGGCACTCACTGGGGGGCACTGGGCCAGCTTGTCTGCTGCCACCATCTGCACATTGAGGTGTTTGGCCTGGGACTTTCCCCGGGACTTTATCAGCCTCTGTAGCACCTGAGAACAGAGGAGCAAGGGTTATTTATCACACACACACACACACACACACACACACACACTCATGCACACACACACAAACACAAACTAAGACACTCACCAACATGAAACTAACACTAAAGAGTTTGAGAGTGCACTCCCTGTTGAACTCCCTGAATTGCTTTTAGCTGCCAGTAGTGATTCTTACATTAGAATGTTCAGTTCATTCATCAAATTGTTCCAAATGCACTGTCCAACGGATCCTAATAAACACGCTTTTTCAAATATAATAAGATAAGACATACTTTATTGGGGTAAATAGATATACCATAGGGGTAATTTGTCCTCATTTGAACCATCCTTGTTACTTAGGAGCAGTGGGCAGCCACTGTACCCAGAGTAAACCCACACAAACACAGGGAGAACATACAAACTCCACATAGAGAGGATGTGGCCGGGTGGGAATTGAACCCAGGACCGGCACCTTGTGAGGCAATGGTGCTCACCAGTACACCAATGGGCCACCAACTGATATCTAAATACCTGTACAGAGAGAATGCAGGAGTGGCTCATGGGTACCTTGGGTGAGGCGATCTTGATGTAGACAATAATGGGGGCCAGGGAAGTCTTGGCCAACTGGGCGGGGTGGTTGATGGTGTCGGCATCCAGGGCTACCAGCTGCAGGGTGCGGGCCAGCTCAAAGATACGCTCGATCTCGCTCTGCACCTCAGCTGGGGGTCAAAGGTTAAAGAGCTAGGTTAGCACGGGGGTCCACTGTGAAGGGCGTGCAGAAGGTCAGCCTTAATCAGGGGCAGCAACAACAACAACAAGGGTGCCCAGCCCTGGTTCAGGACATACACTCAGTGAGCAGTTTATTAGGAAGACCTGCACACCAGCTTGTTAAAGCAGACATTTAATCAGCCAATCATGTGGCAGCAACTAAATGCATAAAAGCATGCAGATGTGGTCAGGAGGTTCAGCTGTTTTTCAGACCAAATGTCAGAATGGGGAAGAAATGTGACCTAAATGACTTGTTGGTGCCAGGCAGTCTCTACAGTTTGAAGAGAATGGTGCAAAAAAAACAAAAAACATCCAGTGAGCAGCAGTGCTTCAGGGAAAAACACCTCACTTGACCCTGGATCTCCACAGCCAGGAATAGGGACCGCAGCAAACTCTGCCCCAGCAAGCAAGCACATATTGGACCTATTGGTGCACTGGTGGTGGGACCATTCAGCAGCCATTTTGGCCCTTCTTGGCTGATCCTCATCTCGACTGCCGAACAGCTGTGCTGTTAGCAAGCTGCTAGCAGGCCACCGTATGCTTGTCAGCTGGGGCTACTCTCTGCGACCAGGGTTGGGAACCCCTGGCCTCCCCTATGGAGTTCATCTTAGGGCCATACACTTCAGAGGTAGCATGAAGGCTAGTGTACAATGGACGTGAAGCAAAATACAACATATAAAAATACAAATAAATTACAGATTTAAAAAAAAGACTAAACGAAAAGCAATCTCTAATACTGTAGCCTCTTTTGGTCTTTAGCTTGTTTGATATATGCTTTCCTTCAGAGTATGTTTCCTCTGGGTACTAGCTCTCCATTTCAACAGTCATTTACAATGAAGGTGGACAAAGGGTAGGTTTATGCAGTGGCAACACACACTGTATTAAATACAAGCAGTGTGAGTTTCCTGATACACAGAAATCATGCAAACCGGAAAGAATTGTTAGTGCCATGCAATTGTGACGAGTACTAGCTTTCAGTACATAATGGATTCACTATATACCGTATGAGAAAAACAATGAAATTTTCGGAACATTATCATACGCCTTGTCATCACCCCACAGCTCATTGTGCGCGTTTCACTGGCTTTGAAAAGTGACCGCAGGCATGCGTACAACCAACAAACAGACACCATGGCGCACACACACACACTCGCGTACACACACAAGACGCTCAAACTGCAAACTTGTGTGCAGAAACGGGATGACAACAATCGAAAAAGCTGCGCCCACTTCCTGTTATAATAGCGATAACAATATAATAACAGCAGAAGTGTGGCGTGCTGACATCCGTCGTCATCGCTGCTCAGAAAAACCGTTCCATTACGCGTGAGCTGTGATTTCCGGAAAGCAGAACTGTAGATAATGAGCAGACAAATTACCATTCGGGCGCCCGAAGCTAAATTATTTTGGGGCTCGAAACCAGCGACTCTACAGTTGCCGGTCAAACAACCTACAGCTAGATTACCCTGCCAACCAGGGACAAGGAAGCCAGTCAAACAGAAATATGTGAGAGAGTAAGTGTCTGTTTTCACACTGCCTCAGTTACATTAAGCGAGAAGAACCACATACTCAACACTAAAACACTGTACCCAGTCCACATTACTCCGCACGCTGGCATTCCTTACATTCTGAACATTTTCACAATTTTTTACTGAAAATATATGCAGATATTTTGAGTATGTGGTTCACCTACTGTGGCTGCTAAAAGTCTGTCTGCCTGTGACACCACAGATGAGCACTGTCCTGGTTAGTGCACAGGTGCAAGTTCACAGAGTACACATGTGATTCCGGATCGTGAAAACGCTGAGATTTCTGTACCTGTGTGGGCTAGGCTCATGTATTCTGGGAAAACGAATCCAAAACAATGACATATTTGAGTCCCACACATAGCTCAGCGGAGCATGGAAAACTTGGGCCGGGCGGGGGAGGGCGGGGGGCGTTAATTATGTGGGCGGCGACTGCAAGCACAGACGGAGGAGCCATTTTGGTTTGCGCAGAAAGGCGCGGACTGGATGGACCCACCGCACAAAGCATTCTGTGTGTGAGCTACAGCGGGGGTGTGTCTGAAAACACACAAACACACACATTTCCTTCCTCGCAGCCTGGAGGTTTCTGACACACTGCCATGATACAGGGTGTGGAATTCTTCAAGCGGCGCACAAGGAAGTACGTGAGGAGTGCGACCTGATTCATATCAGCCGAATCCCCGCCCGTTTCCACGTTACTCTGTGACGCGTGATTGGAATTCTTCAAGCGGTGGCTAAGGAAGCATCACAGGATGTCCCGATGACAGATGGTCATATTCTCACACTCACACTCACACTCTCACACTCTCACACTCTCACACTCTCACACTCTCACACTCTCACACTCTCACACTCTCACACTCACACACTCACACACTCACACTCTCACACACTCACACTCACACTCTCACACACTCACACTCACACTCACACACTCACACTCACACACTCACACACTCTCACACACTCACACACTCACACTCTCACACACTCTCACACACTCACACTCTCACACACTCACACACTCACACACTCTCACACTCACACTCTCACACTCTCACACTCACACACTCTCACACTCTCACACTCACACACACTCACACTCACACACACTCACACTCACACACTCACACACACTCACACTCACACACTCACACACACTCACACTCACACACTCACACTCACACTCACACACTCACACTCACACTCACACACTCACACTCACACTCACACACTCACACTCACACTCACACTCACACACTCACACTCACACACTCACACTCACACTCACACTCACACACTCACACTCACACACTCACACTCACACACACTCACACACTCTCACACTCTCACACTCTCACACTCTCACACTCTCACACTCACACACTCTCACACTCACACACTCACACACTCTCACACTCACACTCACACTCACACTCCAACAGTGATTGGCTGCCATGCAAGGCGCCGACCAGCTCATTAGGAGCATTTGGGGGTTAGGTGTCTTGCTCAAGGACACTTCGACACAGCCCGGGCGGGGGATCGAACCGGCAACCCTCCGACTGCCAGACGACTGCTCTAACTGCCTGAGCCAATGAGACGACTGCTCTAACTGCCTGAGCCATGTCGCCCCCTGAATGCACATCTGAATCACCGCAGGCTTCCTGTGTCCTCACTAACCTCACTGACCCAGAACTACTTCGGAGACGGTGACAGAAAAATCGTTTGTCTGGCTGAAATTTGAAATTCGGACGCATTTGTTGTCGCGTCGTGACATAGTTGGTTCGTTTGGAGTGCGTCCCGATTCCTATGAACCGTATCGCCTGCTCACACTCATCTTTGTAGGCTTGTCCCCGCCCGTTTTCACGTTACTCTCTGATGAAAGGAACGAAGAAAGGGGCCTCGGTAGTCAAACCGTGGAAGCGGACAAAAGCCTTCCGGTTCTTTCTGTGACGGCCGCTTCCTTCCCTTCCAGATGAGTTTCCGCGCGCGGCTCATTGTTTTCCGAACGCGGTATCAGATGCAGACAGAGCCGCCGGGAGCGGTATTATTTTTCATTTCGTTCTGCGAGCCACAGGCGTACTAGAACCGGCACACCCGTGGGTAGATAGAGAGATGGCACAGGCAGGCAGGCGGACAGACAGACTGACTGACGGGCTGGATGCACGGACAGACGGGCGGCAGGGGGGTGGGGGGGGGGGTGTGTGGGGGGGACACAGCGAGAGCGTGGATACGTACCCAGCACGTCTGAGTCAAGAGTGTGTGGGAGAGTGTGGGTGAAAGACAGGGGAGAAGGGAGGGAGGACAGGATGAAAAAGAGAGAGAAGAGGCGAGATATCAGACTCAGATAGTCAGACAGAGCGCAACCCAACTCCAGGGCAGAGGTCTGTCAACCCCCCCCCCCTTCAGGACACAGGCCTAAATATATCTGTAGAACCCACACAGATGCACATTGAAATACCGGTAACACTTCATATGAACTACTGCAAGGTACATAAGTATTTGGACAGGGACACAATTTTAAATGCTGTAATTCCTACTGGAAGGTTGATGCAAGTACCCACAAATTAAACAACTAACAGTCTGCGCTTTAATTTGAGGCTATATGACATACGTCCATATCAAGGAGTTACAGCCCTTTAAAATTGACACTGTCCAAATACTTACGGACCTCACTGTGTATACCATTAAGCCTACATTACCCCTTTCATAATCAGCTGTGGCTGTGCATAGCAGCTTTTGACTAATGTCACAGCACTCTCCTAATGTACTGTATGCAGCAATGATTTTAAAACAGTTTTTAAATAATCTTTTTTTGTGAAACTCAGTGTGACATTATTATGTTGTAAGTTGTAATATACCATTGTGACTGGTTATAACGAGAGTTATGTCAGGTTTATGGTATGTAGGGCGTATTGCATGTAGTTAAAGCATTACCTTGATACTGTAACTGTTGATGAGCAATATGTGATATCTTAACATGAGACTAATCAAAACTCAGTATATATATAAAACGTAAACTCATAAAATCATATGGAATAACGTTCTCTGAAAATGGGTTTAATTATTTAAAAACTATCAGTAGTAATCAATAGCAACTGTGTGTTACAAGGTTTGGAGAACACCAAATCATTATCTGACCCAAATCTGGTGTTTTGTCCACTCTAAATTGGGAAACAATAACATTTCACAAACTTGGAACTAAACAAAATGTTCTCGTTTACTTGCCACAACTTGTTTTTGATTAATGTGATTTTGGAAAGTCTACACTGTTGACATGAATAATACTTCATACAGATAGCTAGACATACTGTAGATCGATTAACTCGGTAAAGTATAAAATTATAACCTGATGACATCATAGATTATTTTAAGTACTGTACTGTATGTGAAAACATGCACTTCAGGAGGAAGGGCATGCAGTATTTTTTTTAAACAGGGTAGCCGCAAAAAAGATGAGAGCCATTACAGAAGTGAACAGACACAGTAACTGCATTTAACTTTACAGGCTCTGTTTCTCAGCGCAATCTCAGAGCAATGGCCATTAAAGGTTAGCTATTAAGGCCAGTTTACCGTTAGGCCATGTGAGATCGGCCAGCGGACATTGCTACATTGTCCCCAACGATGACAATGTAGCTTGACTTTTATTTTTTTATTTTGGAACACTCATAAAACATATGAACACATGAATGATAACTCATCGCCTGAGTGGAGTCATTTGCAAGCTTGTTGATGTTACTCCGCAAAAAGGTCATTACAGATGAGAATGTTCTATAACAGTGTTGCCATGAATACTGAGCCAAAGATGGGGTCAAAGTTCAATACAATTTCAGTTTCAGCGATGGGCACAAGAATGATAGCAATGACAAAGAATCCTCTGACGCTCTAGTATAAATGCATCAACTAACTATAAACTGGCCTTCAGTCCCCAATTGTTATTCTTTGAGCGACAGAAACTCCATACTCAGGTAGCCATGGGCGAACAAAGACTCCCTGCTTTTTTTTGTGGAGCCAGACCTTCAGACAAGCTTGTGCTTGGTGTCCCTCCACACCCTGTCTCTGTGCCGGGAGAAACTGCACAGTCACTGAAAGGGAGTCTATTCTAGATCATTCCTGAACATCACATGTCACACAGTCACCTTCTTTCACTTCACTTTTGGCGTGAACATTTCCTGTTTACATTAGAGGAGTTTCAGTCTGTCTCCCTGCTGGGATGTGCGCTTAAAGAGAATTTATGCCATATGACAATTTAGCAACATTTAAATTTTTTTAATGTGCGTGTGTGTGTGTGTGTGTGTGTGTGTGTGGCCGTGTGCATGTGCACCCATATGTGTATCTGTATGCATGTGTGTGCATGTGTGTGTGTGTCTGTGTGTGAGCATGCACGTCTATGCGCACACATGTGTGTATGTGTGTGTCTGTCTGAGTGTGTGTGTATTTTTGCGTGCGCATACGTGTGCATGTCTGTGTGTGTGTCTCTCTGCATATGTGTGCGAGTGTGTGTGTGTGCGTGTCTGTCTGAGAGTGTGTGTGTGTGTCTGTCTGTGTGCATGTATGTGTGTCAGTGTATATGTGTGTGTGTCAGTGTGAGAGTGTATGTGTGTATGTTTATGTATGTGTGTGCGCATGTGTATGTGTGAGAGTGTATGTGTATGTGTATGTGTATGTGTATGTGAGTGTATACGTGTGTGTGTCTGTGTGAGAGTGTATGTGTGTGCATGTGAGTGTATATGTCTGTGTGTCTGTGTGAGAGTTTATGTGTATGTGAGTGTATATATGTGTGTGTCTGTGTGAGAGTATATGTGTGTGTGTGTGTGTGCGTGTGAGTGTATGTGTGTGTGTGTGTGTGTGTGTGTGTGTGAGAGTGTATATGTGTGTGTGTCTGTGTGAGAGTGTATGTGTGTATGTGTGAGTGTATGTGTGTGTGTGTGTGTGTGTGTGTGTGTGTCTGTGTGAGTGTGTATGTGTGTGTGTGTGTGTGAGTGTATATGTGTGTGTCTGTGTGAGAGTGTATGTGTGTGTGTGTGTGAGTGTATGTGTGTGTGTGTGTGTGTGTGTGAGAGTGTATATGTGTGTGTGTCTGTGTGAGAGTGTATGTGTGTCTGTGTGAGTGTGTATGTGTGTGTGTGTGTGTGAGTGTATATGTGTGTGTCTGTGTGAGAGTGTATGTGTGTGTGTGTGTGAGTGTATGTGTGTGTGTGTGTGTGTGTCTGTGTGAGTGTGTGTGTGTGTGAGTGTATATGTGTGTGTCTGTGTGAGAGTGTATGTGTGTGTGTGTGTGTGTCTGTGTGAGAGTGTATGTGTGTGTGTGTGTGAGTGTATATGTGTGTGTGAGTGTGTATGTGTGTGTGTGTGTGAGTGTATATGTGTGTGTCTGTGTGAGAGTGTATGTGTGTGTGTGTGTGTGTGTGTGAGTGTATATGTGTGTGTGTGTGTGTGTGTGTGTGTGAGTGTATATGTGTGTGTGTCTGTGTGAGAGTGTGTGTGTGTGTGTGCGTGTGTGTGAGTGTATATGTGTGTGTCTGTGTGAGAGTGTATGTGTGAGTGTATATATGTGTGTGTGTCTGTGTGAGAGTGTATGTGTGTGTGCGTGTGTATGTGTATGTGTGTGAGTGTATATGTGTGTGTGTCTGTGTGTGTGTCTGTGTGAGAGTGTATGTGTGTGTGTATGTGTGTGTGTGTGAGAGAGTGTATGTGTGTGTGTGTGTGTGTGTGTGTGTCTGTGTGAGAGTGTATGTGTGTGTGTGTGTGTGTCTGTGTGAGAGTGTATGTGTATGTGTGTGTGTGTGTGTCTGTGTGAGAGTGTATGTGTGTGTGTGTGTGTGTGTGTGTGTATGTGTGTGTACACTCTTACCCAGGCTGGAGCGGGTGCTGGAGCGCTCTACGATGGTGTGTTTGCTGGGGTTGTTGAGGACGGAGCGCTTGGCCAGGGAGATGTCTGCTGTTACCCGGGTGATAGATATCCTGACAAATTCAGAATGTAGCATTACCAAGACTGCATCAATACCACGTAAACAACACTGAAGCTAAAGCATTAGCAGTGCCGATTTGAGCAGCTTGTTTTGGTAAATAAAGTGTCACCATGCAGGGTTGCTAGCAGTCAACATACGCAAGGTCTGTATTCCACTCATACCCATACACTTTGAACAAAGGCCTCATATAGGTGTGCCTCTCATGACACAAGAGCCACAATCTTATAATAAACCAATGCCCTTATTAACCATCGCCATCTTGATTCCGCCATTTATGTATTTGGTACATTAATAGAAAGCTTGCGTCATCAAAGTTCCGTGACAAATAAAGTGTATTCAAAAGAATGACGACAAGCTTCTCAATCAAACCCGTTACAACAATGCGGTAATAGATTATTCCGCATATAAATTCAATGTGACCTATTTATTCTCCCATGACTCTGGCATTTGAGCAGACTCACCTGCCCTCAAACTTGTGTTTGAGAAAGTCAAAGAGAGCCTTCTGCATCATGTCAGTCACCTGTTGGGCAGAGAAACAAGGAAACAATTAGCTTTGTCACAACAGTCAAGTGGCTAAAAACACCAAGTTGTTCAGTGAGTTCTGATGGTGGAAATTAATTTAGCAATACCCTCCGATACGTAGTGGGCAAAATGAGATGGTCATATGAACCACTGGCATTATGTACACGATACTGTATTGTTATAAATCCCTCTAGCTGCTGCAAAACATAGAATTAAGCCTATTGTGTGCTGGCTGAACTGTAATTATTGAGATTCCTAACCTTAGGTGTGTGCTGTTGGCCTAATGTAAAAAAATAATAAACAAAAGGGCAAGGGACACATCCACTATTCGTCCGTCAATTAAGAGGCCAACCTAAATCCCCTGTGGAACAGAGGTGTGTCCCCGCTACCTGACGTCACAGCAGCGAGTGCCAAAACAAAACCAAGAAAAGGAGAAGACCCCGAAGGAAACAAGGAATGCCAGTGCGCGTGAATCCTAGTCGTAACAGTATCAACGTCATGTTTCAACACAGCGAGCGCTTGGGTTTCTTTAAAACCCCAACAGACTGTCGTGATAACTGACGGCCACTTCCTGTCTTCCGTGGTAAACACAAAACCAGTAAACATGAAAATTTACATCATGAATGTTTAGTATGTGGGTGTGTGGACAATGACCTATTTTTATGACTAATGAGGAACAGAAGTCTGGAAGAAAACCAAGTGACATTACAGAACATAAAGAGAAATGTTAAAACATTTACGATTTGATCACTCCGGGTTAGAAAGAACACAAATGAAAGCTCACCTCATAGCCTTTGAGGGAGGGCCCCACGAGGATTATGGGTCTCATGGAAGGTACCACGTCATAGGGGGGGACATGTTCCATCTGGACCACGGGACAGACCAAAGGAAAGGGGTCAGATACAAAACTTACACACAAAACATACAATCGATTTACACACAAAATATACGATATATTTAACAAGATGTGAAATCCGCTACAAATTTCATGACAAATACAAATGCATTTACTGAAATATTTAATACGTTCAGTAAACTGGGTGAGATGGGGAGCTGGGAAAAACTGTTAGGCCTAAACTAAAGCAAGGGTTTAGAGTTTGTATGATAGTCTTCATGAAATGATTTTCTTTGTGTGTTTAAAAGTGTAAAGGTCTATATTTGTGATGAATGCAGATTTAGAACAACCCCAAGGGTCCTGTCTCATAGGACCAGAAAGTACCGGATCATGCTCGAAAAACCTACCAATTTGTCTGAATTAAATCAGTCCTGCGGAGAAGAGTGGGCTAAAATTCCAGCACAGTGATGTGAACGACTGAGGTGAAATTAGGGGAAGCCTTTGGGTGATGTTATTGGTGGGGGCAATTGCTTCTTTACATGGGTGTTATGGGTGTTCAACTTATCATTATATATTGATTCATTGAAATATTAATTTGTTTACATGGGTTTCCCTTTGGCAAAGACTACATTTTCTCTAAAACTGAAACCATTCTGTGAAACAAATATGTAATAACAGAGGAAATCAGGAAGGGGGCAAATACTTTTTTATACAGCACAGTAGGATTTTTTTGGGGTGGTGGGGCCCAGTGTGAGATCTTTTCAAGGGGCCCAAAATCCCTGGGGCCACTCCAGATTACTGTACGCAACCCTCAAAACAGCAGAAACCGCCACAATTAAGTAAGGTTTGCCTGTGGTGCCCCCACATTAGTGGATGCAATGTTTCCAGATGCGTGCGTATCGCTTGAAATCCAATTATAGTATGCAAATTAGGCTATAGGAGAAGTTCAAGAGAAGTGGTTTAGCAGGATTATATATAAAATCATACAGGTCGGTGGTGGAACAGTGATCTGCCCCATGGTGGAGCTAAATCCTGATGGTTAGTGTTGACTGTCACAGCAAAGATACAACTGGTGCTCCCTGTAATACTGAATGTGACTGACAGCATATGACTGGCATTCCCTGTAATACTGAATGTGACTGACAGCATATGACTGGCATTCCCTGGAATACTGAATGTGACTGACAGCATATGACTGGCATTCCCTGGAATACTGAATGTGACTGACAGCATATGACTGGCATTCCCTGGAATACTGAATGTGACTGACAGCATATGACTGGCATTCCCTGGAATACTGAATGTGACTGACAGCATATGACTGCCGTTCCCTGGAATACTGCTGCTCCATGGCTCAGTGTGCACTAGCAATTCCTCCGGCCAAGCACACACCTGCAGTCTGTACCAGCTGCAGCAGAGGTGCAGCAGCCTAGCGCAATACAGAGATCATACTCCAGCCCTGGAGGTCCACAGGGCCTGCAGTTTTCCAGTACATTCCAACTCTTAAGCACTTCATTTAAAGACAGACTATTCTGCTTTCGCTTTCAAACCACGGCGTGGGCGTAGAGTCGCCTATTCAATGTCAGTCTCTCGCATAAATATTCATGTGACATGTCTGCACGCGCATCTCAAGCGGCATTGAGAACAGATAGGCAGCCCACGTGGGCTGTTACTTGTATGTAAATTAAGGCTCCTCTCGCCTTGAGGGGGATCGCCCAGCCAACTCAGAGAGGAGCTGCCACGCAGATGGACACAGTCAAGTCATCTCATGGCACTCTTTCAAGTCATGCACTGTATGTTTGTGTTCCGTGGTTTTCATGCCGCTGCCCACATAGCATTTCGTAGCGTTTCAGCCAAAAATAAACCCACAACATCTTTGACGTTATAACAACGTCGGGCTCAAAATTGCAGTCGGCCGTTCCAAATTCGTTAAAAGACTAAAAGGAATTGGAATGATTTTTTTTTTTTTTAAAGCTGCACGAACACGCTCGAATTCTCCGCGCCGCGCGGGCGGTGCGTTGCGGCCGCGCGGCGTTTAAGCCGGCTCGCTCGGGATGACATCGAGGATTAAAACTAGGCCCATAATTCCTGTGGCATTTTGCGAGATTGTTTTTTCCCGCGCGCGATTGTACCCCTGCCAAGCCTCGGCTCACGGGCTGCGCGTCAGACAGATGCTGCTGATCAAAAACCGTTATTTGGCTTTCATCTGCCTGTCTTTCAGCCTCGCTTTCGTGAAGCTGCCATCTGAATTTTACATTTACAGCTGGAAGGAAAAGTTTGATAATTAAAATTCATGTGATGTTTTCGTTAAAAACTTAATTGAGCAAACCAACAGAAAATTGTTAAATTTAAGGATGTTCAATCAGTCTTACAATGCAAAAACTGAAATCTACTTAGAACAAGTATTTGAGTCTTATATTTAGACTTAAATCTCATTTATATTACCAATGAGGTGAAAACATTTGACTTATTTCAAGATTTGCCAATAGGGTAAGTATTTCACCTAACAAGCAAAGTAACATAAAACAATCTAATATGTTCTACTTGAGAGAGAAACATTACAAGACCAAACACTTGATAAGACAAACCACTCTGTTTAATTGGGTCTAATCTGATTCCCTCCTGTGTTCCAGTGCATCAGCGCATTCTCAGAGTGAGCGTGTCATGGTCACGTTGAGCAGTAGCCCTGGCGGCTGAAAGTGAGTACTCAAACGGAAAGGAAAACACGCGGAGGTGCGTTAGCGCCCGACGCTCCTTCCCCTGGCGCGTCCCGTACGCTGGCGTTCCCAGCCCGCTGGCGATGAGCTCACAGCGGATAACACGCTCAGCCGCCCGCCCCTCCAGAGGCCAGCGCACTTCCTGGATCTCCATTTATCATTTCACAAAAAAGATCCAGAGAGATATCGGAAGCGTCCCAATACTCAAAAAATGTATCCCCCTTTCATCAATTTGTTTCGTTCCAGTTGTCACTAGAGGGCCACTCTAAAATGGGCTAAACACCTCGGGCATAGGAATCCTATTGGCCGTAATCTTCCCTTGAGTGGTTGACGTGGATTAATACCACACGTCAGATTTCTTCCCATTTTTCTCCCAATTTGGTGGCCGATTGTACCCTGTTTATTTCAATCTCCCGTGTATATTGAGGAAACACTGCTACAACCCTGCCCCCGGTGGCCGGAAGGAGATTGACAAGCCTTCTTCAAGCCGCACCATCTCGAGCCCCGGACCGTGATTCTGGGACGATCAGGGGCGCTCCTACGCGGCAAACTTCCCCGCCGAGCCCCTCCCCCTACCCTTGCACTGGCGGCCCAACTATGCCGCTCCCTAATGCCCCGGCTGAACTCGGATTTACCGAACGGGGTGCGAACTTGTTGTCGTTAACAAGCCGGAACTTCCGTCCTTTCAAGGGCGACCATCAAGTGAAATCCCCCCTTCTGGATAGTAGATGAGGTGGAAAGAAGGACACATTTTTTGGAGGTATTTCGGGACGCATTCAGAGAATACAAATGGCAGACACTCACCGACTTCTGTTTCTGTTTAGCCGGACCGCCTATCATGGACACACACACGCCAGCGAGAGGGATAAAAAACAGACGACAAAGAACAAGAACACAGAGCACGTGTGTTATTGACAGGTTAGGAGGGGGGAGGGGGGCAGGAGGGGGCAGCAGGCAGGTGCTCACAGGAAGCTGAGGCAGGAAGGGTCTGGAGGCTGTGCAGACAGGTGAGTGTACATGACCAGTTTAAGTCAGATTTATGAGATAAAACAGGCCTTTGTGCAACAAAAATATATCATAAACCGTGAAAAAATACTGTGCTACATAAAAAACACATTTGAAGGTGGATACACACACAAATGCATTTCAATACATGCCATTATATTTCATATATATTTTTGCTTAATAATACATTCTGCAGCTTATAATGTCATTAATATTATTAAGATGAATCACAATGGAAGTGGCATGAATTGCTATATATTTCTATATATTATTCCATGTCTCTGACAACTGACAATATGTTGTGTATTTCAAGTAAATATTTCACAAATATGTCAGTGTTAGTTTGGAAATCACCGACATGTGCAGTTGTATGCTAAAACTCTCAGACTAACCTTCCATTTTCACGAAACAGCCGATATATAAAATATATATTTTGTTGCATAAGGGTGTGTAGTTGTCTTTTGGCAGGATATTTTTTCCTTCCTGGATTACGCAACGCTTTCCCTTCCGTGGGCTTTTTTCTCACCGCGCACACGTGTACAACCTGCGTGGCCCGTGTGACTGCCAGCCAGCTCACCCTTCCCCAGACACACATACACACACACACACACGCACACATACAGAGCTCACCCTTACCATGGTGACCAGAGACAGGGGTGGGGGGGTTCAGAGCGGGGAGGAGGGGGGGGGGCTGTGGTTAGTGTGACGGTGCTGGAGGGAGACAGGGGACCGCAGCAGAGGGTCTCCAGCGGGGGCCTGGAGGTTCCTCCCCGTGGCGTTACCTTCTTAAAGAAGGGCAGGCGGTGGGCGTTAGCCTGCGGGGAGGTGACGCTGCCCGCGCTGGCCCGGGGGGAACGCGTGTCTGTCGGGGGCTCAGAGGGCTCCTCCGAGTCCAGGTCCAGGGGGTCAACGTCAAAGCCCACCGTGGACATTTCCACATGAGCTGGGGGGGGAGGGGGGCCGGGGCAAGGCGGGGGCGTGGGGCGGGAGGGCGTCACGGGAACCGGGTCAATAAAGGAGGGGGGAGAGAGAGGAAGAGGTGGAAGGAGAGCAGGGGAGTGGGGGGGAGAGGGAGAGACGGAGAGAGAGGATGTGGACACGGAGAGTAAACGTGGGATGACAGAGAGAGAGAGAGAAAGGGAGAGGGGAACAGAGAGAGAGGGAGAGAGAGAAAGGGAGAGGGGAACAGAGAGAGAGGGAGGGCAGGAAGAGGAGAGGAAAGGCGTGGATCAGGTTTGGTGAAATACAGGTACATACCAAGGTATTGAAAACAGATGCAGAGAAAACACCCAGAGTGGAGAAACAGGAAGTGAAAGGGCTAGGATTTGAACCAATGGGAAGCAGATAAGATGAGAGAACAATAATAATAATAATAATAGATAACAGTATCTGAGGGTGATATAGTGATAGAGAGAGACTGTATAAAAAAGAGAGATAGGAAAGACATGGAGAGAGAGAGAGAGAGAGAGAGAGAGAGAGAGAGAGCAATGCGGAACTGGTGGGGGTGGGGTACTCAGATAGTTGTGGGGGTTTGTGTGAGGTGCTGAGGGTGGGGTGGGGATGAACAGCAAGGATTTGGGGGTTTTCAAAGGGTCTGCCAGGACAAGGGGCTGGGATTTTGGGGGTGTATAAAGATCACTCATTTTCACGCACCCAATGGCACAATCCAACAGCACTTCAACAGGGTGGAGGTGACTCAGGCAGGTGTCTTTCACACCAAATACAGGCCAACGACTTACACGCTGTTGGCTGAATTAGAGCACCATCTTGGATAGCTCAGGGCAAATTCTACTGAGTTTTCTACTGATACCAGTCCACATTTTCCCCAGCATGTTAACAGTCCAGTCTCCACTCTATTTGCAGTGCTGAAAGAATCAGCCCTTTACAAATCATTGAGCTTACTTCAAGAAAGAATACACATTTTGGGATTCATTAACAGTGTTTAGTGCATTAACATTTCTTGTACGATGTCACTTCCTGTGCTTCATACCAATTATAGGAAGTGAGAATTCTCGCTCTTCAAACCACACTGACAGTAATGGTATGCCACATCATAAGCACATTAACATAACAATATAGGTCAGGCAAGGTACTGGAGGTGATACACCGCTGTCATGACAACCGCAGTGCAAGAGAAACCACTCAGCACCCTTATTTGGTAGGAATGAGCGTGGCCAACCCCGTTTCCTGCCGGTGATGTCATCCTTACCTGTGCCGGGGGGGGTGGGTCTGCGTGTTCCCGTGGCGACGTCGCCCAGGCTGGAGCTTCCCCCAGACTTACTGTGATGGAAACAGCAAAGCTCACTCATACGCAACCAGCACACGGCCCATCTGAATGGGAAGTGTGGTGCTCGGGGTACACCAGGGGTCAGTTTTAGGGTGATGGGGAGATTTAGCATTTAGCACTCATATGGGGGTGAGATGTTGATATAAGGCAGTTGTCCCCATCCCTGGACCTGGTGAGATGCAGGGTCTCTAATGGGTTTTGTTGTAACTCAGCTGGTTTCTAGGTTGCAGGTTGCAAGGTAAAAACCAAATATAGCAGACCCTGCAGTGTTCCAAGGTCACGATTAAAGACCCCAGATAAAGACTGTTGGGCTCTAGCGAATGGCGTTTAGTTATGAGGCTGTAAAGCATGATTTTGTATGGGCCATGAGTAGGGTCATGTGACATGCTGGTGTAATAGTCCCCGTCTGACAGTGCTGGTGTGATAGTTCAGGATGACAGTGCTGGTGTAATAGTCCCCATATGACAGTGCTGGTGTGATAGTCCCCATATGACAGCCCTGGTGTGATAGTCCCTGTATGACAGTGCTGGTGTGATAGTGCAGTATGACAGTGCTGCTGTGATAGTCCCCGTATGACAGCGCTGGTGTAATAGTCCCTGTATGACAGTGCTGGTGTGATAGTGCAGTATGACAGTGCTGCTGTGATAGTCCCCGTATGACAGTGCTGGTGTGATAGTCCCCGTATGACAGTGCTGCTGTGATAGTCCCCGTATGACAGTGCTGGTGTGATAGTCCCCGTATGACAGCGCTGGTGTGATAGTCCCCGTATGACAGTGCTGGTGTGATAGTGCAGTATGACAGTGCTGGTGTGATAGTGCAGTATGACAGTGCTGGTGTAATAGTGCAGTATGACAGTGCTGGTGTGATAGAGTCTGTATGAAGGTGCTGGTGTGATAGAGTCCGTATGACAGCCCTGGTGTAATAGAGTCCGTATGACAGCCCTGGTGTGATAGAGTCCGTATGACAGCCCTGGTGTGATAGAGCCCATATGACAGCGCTGGTGTGATAGAGTCCGTATGACAGCCCTGGTGTGATAGTCCCTGTATGACAGTGCTGGTGTGATAGTCCCTGTATGACAGTGCTGGTGTGATAGAGCCCGTATGACAGCGCTGGTGTGAGGCACCTGGAGCTGAGGCGGTTCTGTCTCATTCTCTGCTCCTGCAGCAGCCGGGTGTTCTCCAGCTTCACCGGGCTGGGGATGAAGCCCACCTCACAGCCCTCCTTCACCAGACGCCCGATCCACCAGTCATTATTGTACTTCTGCAGACAGACAGAACGGGAGCGGCTCTGTTAGCATCGCAGGCTAAAGGCCGGCAACACTCTCTGCATTATCAGTATTACAGGTCAGGCCTGGGTCAGATACGTAGCTGTATTGGATTCAAATAGTTGAAGTTGTATGCTTTACCGAGCTGGTGTATTGGAACCAATTAAATACTCTTAAAAAGTGTAAACCCCCCCTTCTGGTATTGTTGGCTGGCTGAATTGCACCAAACAAGATCAATGGAGCAAGAATGTGAATCCAAAACAGTGATGTATTTGACCCAGGTCCATTACAGGTATGGGTTCTGCTGATGTATACAGAACTGGTCTCAGAACCCAGGCAAGCAGATCTTGTAGAGACCTCAATATGCTCTCGTCTTACAGTCTGGGAATAAGACATGTTACATCACGCCAGTGATGTGCCAGTGTGGACACTGGTCAGATGCTCAGTGGGCGGCTTGAGGAAGAGAGGCGTGATTGACACACACCTCCTCTCACTATTCAACCACAACCCCACGTCTTAAAGTTTCTTTTTTCTACCCTGGATAGGTCCCAAACCTCCTCCAGTTTCGAGTTTTCAGTGGACAAGTGGAGGTAAGGAGGATGCATTTTCCGAATACTGGCCCCCACACCCCCCCAATGTCTTGATGTTTGCCCAGGTGTAAAATCCGGATATGACCAGCTTGAAACACCAGCTCCCAGCCGTTTCAAAACATAGCTTGAGCTGGTCAAACCACATTGAGTGTAGACCTGGTCTAACTGGTCAACCAGCTCCCAGATGTTTCCAAACCGAGCTCGAGCTGTTTTTCTCATCAGGGTGTTCATCAGTTTAAATCTCCACCTGAACCTGAGAGCCTCCTTCAGTGAGCGGTGATTCATTATAATATTTAGTTACATCCTGGAAAGTGGGCAGCTCTACAGCTCCGAGCTACATTATTTCCATCCGGCTGAAAGCAGAGACCAATAAGCCTGACACATGAGAAGTTAATCTGCGAACCGAGGAGTGGCCCTGTTTGACTGACAGCTGTTTGCCTCTCCCCCCTCCCCCCGACCTCTTTGATGTGCAGGAAGTCTTTGGCCTCGAAGGAGATGGCCATGCCCGTGACTGGGACGTCATCGTTCGGACCCGAGTTGTAGCCGACGTTAGTCCTGACCGCGAAAGCAACAGGTTTGGTCTGTGGTTGATAGAAAGAGAGGGGGAGAGGGAGAGAGGGAGGTAGGGGACAGAGAGAGTGAGAGAGAGAAAAAAAGAAGGAGAGGGAGGGAAGGGAAGAGGTTAATAAATGAGGAGGGGTTGAAGATCTTCCCCTCGAACTAGCAGGTGGCTGTTGGAAGACGGTAGAAGGTTGGAGCAGCTTACATTGAGTGTGAATGTCAAACATGTCATAGTAGGGTTTTTATAAATATCCCAGTTTCGCAAAACAATGTATCTATGTATCATGTTTTGTACGAAGTGAATAGAGACAGTGACTCAGACAGAAAAAAAAATAACAGGAACACAAAGGTGTGGAAGAATGACTTCTTTCAAGCTCATAGGCTGCTAAATATATTTCCATTTCTGCTGGAGGCCGGTTAAGGGCAGTGGGAGGAAGCAGATGACTACAGGTGTGTGGCAGGCCACACCCTCTCACCTTGGCCTTCTCGAGCGTGGCGAGGGCTTGTCTGTCAGCCTCCTTCCTCAAGGCCTCAGGGTCCTCCTCCAGGGACACGTCCGAGTCGGAGGGGCGGCTGGTGTAGGAGTCTGCAGAGCCCTGGGGCACGGAGAGGGAACGGAAAACAGATTAGTGTACACTATCCCAAGGAGCAAGAGAGAGAGAGGGAGAGAGAACGGATTAGTGTACACACTCTCTCAACGAGTGAGAGGGAACAGCATAGTGTACACTCTCCCAGACAGAGAGGGGGAAAAGATTAGTGAACACTCTTCCGGGGGGGGGAGAGAGAGAGAGAGAGAGAGAGAGAGAGAGAGAGAGAGAGAGAGAGCGAGAGAGAGCGAGAGAGAGCGAGAAGTAACAGCTTAGAGTACACTCTGCAAGAAGAGAGGGAACTGCTTAGTGTACACTCCCCCAGAGCCCCGAGACAGGGAGTGAGTGAACATATAAATATATGTGAATGTGATTGCATATGCATGTGCAGGAGCATGTGTTTTTGCCTGGGTCTGCATGCATACGCGGGGGTGTACAGGAAGCGCATGATCAGCTGTTGAAGTGGCCCTCCAGGCTGACAGACGGAAGCGGACAGCAGGAGACTCTGTGAGCATCACTGTGCTAGGGGCCAGAGGAGGAAGTACACACTGTGTGTCTCTCTGTTTCCCCCACACACACACACACACTCACACTCACACACACTCACACTCACACACACACGCTCACACAAACACACACACACACACTCACACACACACTCACACACTCACACAAACACACACACACACTCACACACACACACACTCACACTCACACACACACTCTCACACAAACACACACTCACACACACACTCACACACACACACACACTCACTCACACACACACACTCACACACACACTCACACACACACTCACACGCACGCACGCACACACACACAGACACACACACACACTCACACACACTCTCTCTCACATACACACACACACACACACACTCACACACACACACACACACATATACAACCCACACACACAACACACACACACAATCATACACAGACACACATACGCACACTGGGTTTAGGGGCTGGTATGGACTGATCCAGCTACTCAGTGTTCTATCGTGGGTGTGATCGCACCTCCGAAAAAAGAGCGCTTGGTTGCACTATGCAATAAAAAAAAGCAGATATCCGCCATTTCCTGCAGCAGGTACAGTGAGAGCAGTGACTGGCAGTAGGGAGAGCAGTGACTGGCTGTAGGGAGAGCAGTGGCTGGCAGTAGGGAGAGCAGTGACTGGCTGTAGGGAGAGCAGTGACTGGCTGTAGGGACAGGGAGAGCAGTGACTGGCTGTAGGGAGAGCAGTGACTGGCTGTAGGGACAGGGAGAGCAGTGACTGGCAGCAGCAATGGAGGGGAGAGAGAGGAGGGGAGTGGGGGGGGCTCTGTATTGGAAATTCGCAGGGGAGGAAATACATTTTCATTTACATTTTAGTCATTTGGCAGACGCTTTTAATCCAAAGCGACTTACAAGTGGGGGGGTTTAGACAAGGATAGGGATATCAGAAAGGAGGGGCAGTGGAAATCAGGAGGGAGGACTAAGGTAGAGTTTGAAAAGGTGGGTTTTGAGTCTGCGTCGAAATAGGGGGAGGGATTCTGCTGTTCTGACAGTGGTAGGCAAGTCATTCCACCACTGAGGAACCAGAACGGAAAACAGGTGTGAACGTGCAGCTCGACCGCCAGGTGCACGTAGAGAGGGAACCGTAAGGCAACCAGAGCTGGCAGACCGGAGTGGTCTAGCTGGGGAGTAGGGAGTGATCAGGGATTGTATGTAAGGTGGGGCAGTCCCCTTAGCAGCCTGAAATGCCAACACTAGGGCCTTGAAACGGATGCGTGCGGCAATAGGAAGCCAGTGGAGGCCAATGAGAAGCGGGGTGACATGAGCCGACCTGGGCTGACTGGAAATAGAGGGATTATCACACTTGGGACCAGAGCTGTGAGCACATTATTCCTCTCTGCTTTCTCTTTCATTCCCTCTCTCTCCACCCCTCCCCCTCTCTCTTCACAGCCCTGGGCCAGTAGGAACCACAGGCATGTAAAAAACATGTTTTCTGGCAGGTACTAAGTGCTCCACATAATGAGCACAAGACAAACAAGGAAAAAGTCTATGTTTATTTGCACAGAGTGGTGTGGCTAGCCACCGTTGGGGAGACTGAGATATGGGTATGTACTATTGCCGCAAGCATTCATTTCAAGGCCGTAGTGTTGGCATTTCAGGCTGCTAAGGGGACTACCCCACCTTACATACAATCCTTGATCACTCCCTACTCCCCAGCTAGACCACTCCGGTCTGCCAGCTCTGGTCGCCTTATGGTTCCCTCTCTATGTGCACCTGGCGGTCGAGCTGCACGTTCACGCCTGTTTTCCGTTCTGGTTCCTCAGTGGTAGAATGACTTGCCTACCACTGTCAGGACAGCAGAATCCCTCCCCCTATTTCGATGCAGACTCAAAACCCACCTTTTCAAACTCTACCTTAGTCCTCCCTCCTGATTTCCCCCACCCCTCCTTTCTGATATCCCTATCCTTGTCTAACCCCCCCCCCAAAAAAAATATAATAATAATAATAATAATTTGCACTGATGAATACTATGTTTAGAACAGCATTCCTAGTGTGTTTTCCTAGTTCTGGATGTGATGCTTTGACTTATGGTAGAACCTATGCACTTGTAAATCGCTTTGGATTAAAAGCGTCTGCCAAATGACAAAAATGTAAATGTAAATGTAAATGTAAATGTGAATGTAAAAGTGAATGTAAATGTACTTGACTCTTTACTTAAGGGCCCATTGAAAGGCAGATTCCCCCTGCCAAGCCGGTATCTGGCATACCTGCAACCTCAATCTATACGGCATTAGCCAACATATCCCATAGTGTTAATAATCTAACTATACTTTCCCTCAGGAATTGTCTTCAAATATCTGATCTTCCTGGAAAGACATAAAAAGTAATCTTAAGTTTAGATGTAACCCATTGCAACAGCAATTTAAGTTAATGATCCCTCAATAGCACGCTGGCTCTGCGAATGAGCATTTAACAAACGATTAAATGACCTACATTCCATGCAAGCTTTGAACTTGTGACCCAATAAAACGGCAAACTGAAACTCCTGTCCTGGCACGCCATTATATCCACAGGTTTAGCCGTTTCATTTTAATGCGGGCCAGTTTAAGGCCACTTTAAGCCTCCTGGATTTGGGCTGGAGATTCTTGAGCGGGAAGAACCAGAGACCTGCTCGTCGCCCAATATGTTTAGGCAGCTGTTCCCATGTCAGCCCGTCTTTAGCCCCCGTACTGCACAGTCTCTGCTCTCAGCTGAGCCCTGTGAATGAAAGAGTAACTCAAGCTAGGTTTTTAAACAGCCGGTTGATCAGTTCAGACCAGCTCCCGGTTTGACATGGTTTAGCTGGTTGATCAGTTCAGACCAGCTCCCAGCTTGACATGGTTCAGCCGGTTGATCAGTTCAGACCAGCTCCCAGCTTGACATAGTTTAGCTGGTTGTCCTGTTCAGACCAACTCCCAGCTTTAGATGCTTTGACCAGCTCAAGCTATGTTGTGGAACCAGCACTAGCTGGTTGACCAGCCCATACCCAGCTAGACCAGCTTATGAACAGCTTGACCAGCTCTCTTTCCAAGCTGGTCAAGCTGGGTTTTACAGCGGTATATGTCTTCCATAAGGAGTCTCTAGACAGGTTAATGTTCCCACCTCCAAAAGTGTTTGCTTGCACCAAGGCCTGCACCATAGTCCAACAGAAAAAAAAAACAAAAAAAAAAACAGTCCTATCCAACAAGGTTCTCATTCATACAATATTACGTGGTTTTGGCTCACCCTAATGCTGAACTCTGAGCATTTTTGCATAGGATTGCTAACCCCACCGACAGTATGTTAAATCTATCACTATATCCCCTCATGCGTTTGCTTCTGAGTAATAGGGCAGTACATTCTCTATCTTACTTACTATGTTATCTAGCTTTATGTTGAAAATAATTATTGTGTGACCTCTGTCTTACGCCTACATTATTTACTTGGATGTGCGTGTATTTTCTCTTTCTTTATGATCTCGCTTCATATTGTAACATTAAGTCGTCTCTGGAGAGGGCTAGCATATGTGGAGACTACTACTATTAGTTCTATGCTATGACATTAGCAGCCGCACTGTTTGTTGTCTGAAATACTTTTCAGTACTACATCGGGGCGGCATTGGCTCAGGCGGTAAGAGCAGTCATCTGGCAGTCGGAAAGTCGCAGGTTCGATCCCGCCCTGGGTGTGTTGAAGCGTCCCTGTGCAAGACACCCAACCCCCAACTGCTAATGATGTGCTGGTTGGTGCCTTGCACGGCAGCCAATCATCGTGAGTGTGTGTCTGAATGGGTGAAAGAGAAGCATCAATTGTACTGCGCTTTGGATAAGGGCGCTATATAAATCTACATAATTAAGTATCCAAATTTTAATCAGCAGTCCCTTCCAGGCCTCTATTACGGATATGGAATAACAGCACTTTGATATCAGCAGCAGTTTGGCAAATATGGGTCAGAGGTTTTGGACTGCGCTCTGTGGTGTCTAATGTGAACAAACATTACAGCTAACCCGGCACGCTGTTTAAAACTGCATGTGCTTGACTCCTCTCCTATGGAGCAGCTGTCCTCTCATTATGCCACTCGATACGTTCTTCTTCTCTCCCTTTGTGTTGCGGCCTCGGGAGAGGGAGCAGGAGGAGCGCGGGAGGATCGTCTCCGCTGAAGCGTGCCGCTAGCTGTCGCTCCTTTCCACTCGGCTGCTCTCCAGCCCAGCACGGTTTGAGGAGCCGGCATCAAGCGCACCTTGCGCACGCTAGGCCACAGGTAGACCACACGCAGACTGCACACAGACTGTAGCCAGACCCAGACTACAACCAGACCACAGTCAGGCTGCCAGTAGACCACAGGCAGACCGCTAGTAGATTGCAACAAAACCACTAGTAGACCACAGGTAGACTAATATTAGACTGCAGGCAGACTGCTAGGAGACCACTGCCAGACTGCGGGCAGACCAAAGCTAACCAATCGACCAGAGGGCCATCCTCTAACGTGACTTAGACAACGACAACCCTGCTGAGCCTGCTGACCCCATCACTGTGGTCTGGCCTGCTTCAGTTCATCAGAACCACAGTCACACTCTCACACGTTAGCTAACGTTAGCTACCATCACTGCGGTCTGGCCTGCTTCACTCCACCGGAACCACAGTCACACTCTCACACGTTAGCTAACGTTAGCTACCATCACTGTGGTCTGGCCTGCTTCAGTTCATCAGAACCACAGTCACACTCTCACACGTTAGCTAACGTTAGCTACCATCACTGCGGTCTGGCCTGCTTCACTCCACCGGAACCACAGTCACACTCTCACACGTTAGCTAACGTTAGCTACCATCACTGCGGTCTGGCCTGCTTCACTCCACCGGAACCACAGTCACACTCTCACACGTTAGCTAACGTTAGCTACCATCACTGCGGTCTGGCCTGCTTCAGTTCAGCAGAACCACAGTCACACTCTCACACGTTAGCTAACGTTAGCTACCATCACTGCGGTCTGGCCTGCTTCACTCCACCGGAACCACAGTCACACTCTCACACGTTAGCTAACGTTAGCTACCATCACTGTGGTCTGGCCTGCTTCACTCCACCGGAACCACAGTCACACTCTCACACGTTAGCTAACGTTAGCTACCATCACTGCGGTCTGGCCTGCTTCAGTTCAGCAGAACCACAGTCACACTCTCACACGTTAGCTAACGTTAGCTGCCGTTCTTGGCAAATAGAATATGTTCGCGAACATTAGCTAATGTTTGCCATCTTGAACGCACATCTGGTGTCCCTAAATGGTTTCAACAACATGATAAACTGCTACTTGAGGATGAATCCAAACAGCTGGCATCCATGCAAGAATTAACACGACAGTCACCTTTCCAATATTCCTCGCAGGTTTTTAATGATTGTTCACTGCCACGTCTTTCTTCTAAGATATTTTAATCTCACTGAGACTCACCTGTTTAGATAAAGGTTAATGAATACAATCAACTTTCACCTTCATACTGTTAACAAGAAAAAACATTGTATTCAATGTTAAGTGAACCCTGCATTACATCCATACCTTCATCCTGTATGGAACTGAAGTCATTAACACAGTTCACCTGTGTTGATCTCGCTTTGAAATCCTCCCTGATCCCTGATATGTGGGCTGTACACAGTAAAATGTTCAGTGTCAAATCAACACTTACAGTGTTTACATGAATCCACTATGGCCAGAGCGGACTCGTATCCGACCTGGCTCAAATACGTCATTGTTTTGCCTGACGCAGCTGAGCCAACCAAGAGGATCAGGGGTTTGCACTTTTTGAGGGTATCTCATAAATTCCAATAAACCAGACAAGCTGAATAAAGTATAGAAAAGTATTTGAACCCAAAACAATTTCGTATTTGACCCAGGTCTGACTCTGATAAACTCCTGTTCGAGTTGAATTAACACTGGAGATTTTACGGTCTATAACTGACTGAACACACTCAATTACTAATGCAGAGGAAGGGGGATTTTAGCAGAGACAAGGTCCTTGTATCTCACGGTAACCCCTGATGCAGATGACAGGCTCACTTTTTTCTGGGAGTTGCTTCCTTTACGTAACCCGCCTTATTTCTCGCGCGTCGTTCGCGCTCTGGAATGCCGGCAGCTGACTGGGAGCAGCTGAACGGGTGAGTCATTAGGTGCGTTTGGTTTTAAAATAGAGGCAAGGGCGATAAACACGCGTGCCATGTGTCAGGAAGTCGGATTATTCATCACGCACTGACTCTCACAGACACCCAGCACTCAATCCATCAATGCAGGGTGGATATCTGAATCGTCCGCTGTGATAGCAGTTTCTTTTTTTGTAAAAATTGCTCAAATACATTTTAAAAAGTGGTCATAACTCACATATTGTCATAACTCGAGTTTCGCTTTCAAAGACGCTGCAAGACATTTGTAACTGTAAAGTGGTAATGGCTACATTCCCATAGCAACATTAGCTCAGGAGGTAACATTAGTCGT
Source organism: Conger conger (assembly GCF_963514075.1). Lineage (NCBI taxonomy): Eukaryota > Metazoa > Chordata > Actinopteri > Anguilliformes > Congridae > Conger > Conger conger. The sequence continues at coordinate 30,117,262 of NC_083775.1, forward strand.
CTGGCAGTCGGAGGGTTGCCGGTTCGATCCCCCGCCCGGTGGAAGTGCCCCTGAGCAAGACACCAAACCCCCAATTGCTCCTGACCAGCTGATTGGTGCCTTGCAGCCAATTGCTGTTTGCCTGTGAGTGTGTGAATGGGTGAATGAGAAGCATCAATTGTACAGTGCTTTGGGTAAAGGCGCGATATAAATGCCAAACGTTTACCAGAGCAGTATTGCAAGCATGCACATATAAAGTTTTGCACACACACACACACACACACACACACACACACACACACACACACACACACACAGCTCTGCTGGGTGTAGAGCCTGGTACGCACTGATCCTCAGTGATACTCAGTGTTCTCTCACAAGCTGTCTCACACACACACAAACACACACACAAACACACATGCACACACCACACACACAAACACACACACAGCTCTGCTCTGCTGGGTGTGGAGCCTGGTACATACTGATCCTCAGTGATACTCAGTGTTCTCTCATGAGTTCTCTCTCTCATACACACACACACACACACACACACACCAGCGAACACCTCAGCTCTCACACACTGTGTGCGAGGCTTCACATTTGGACCCTGACTCACGCTCTCCTGCCCAGACCTGATTATCTCACACACTGGAACGAGGATCAGTTTTGCCTCATAAAATAACGCACGGTAGCAAGCAATTAAAATGATATGTGCCAGTGTCCGTCAGTGCCATCCATCATTCGGTGGAACAGCACCCCACTGGATGAAGAACGCTCCTCCCACCCTAAACAAAACCCATAGCCACTCCTCCTCAAGAAAAAATTTGTACGCATTCCAACCTTGGGATCTGTGCACAGGTCCCCATCAATGCCCCCTCCGTTGAGAAAAAAATAAAACATCTAGCAGGGGGTCGGAGGTCAGAGGTCGTGGCTGAGTCTTCATTGCCAAAGAGAACAGAGGCAGGCCTGGGCACGAAGGACGGCCTAAAAATATAACAGGGCTGCCTGCCACCACCGGCCTAAAATATAATGGGTGTTAAATGCTGGGGTAGCTCTGGCTGGTAATGGTGTGTGTGGGGAGGGGGGGGGGCAAGCAATGTAATGTAATTGGGTAGATTTACAACTCAATGTATTTGAACAAATATTAATATCGCACTAAGTACACCAAGCAATGAAAACTGATTTTCCAACCTCACACATTGGACAGAGCCTAATGGTAGGTAGCCCCTACTGATACACTGATACTTTCCCCCATTAAAGAGCGTGAACTCAAACAAGATCAAACTGCGTTTGCTACTCTCCTTCAATCAAAAGCAGCAATGAATTCACTGAAAAAATGTCAGCGCTTGAATCTTCCATAGTGGGTTATTTGCTTTCATTTCCATGCTGTGTCTATGTCAGGCAGCAGGAGGGCAGGCGAATGCACACAAGAGGCTCTCGGTGGGACGTCAGAGTAACAGAATACAAGGGCGCGGTGCTCGTGTGCCCTCCGAGGGGGGCGGAGGTATGTCCGAGGGCCGTTTCAAGCGGACGTTCTGAGGACGAACCAGCAAAAGCGCCAAGGGGGACTCAGCCGTAGTCCCGTGCATCATTAAACGCACGCTCTTACTCTCAATGAGTTTCCTCTCTTCGACCTTTAGCCTTTCCCATGAGGCTCTGCACTTGCATTACATTACATTAGGTTAACAGACGCTCTTATCCAGAGCAGAGCGCCTTACTTAAAGTTAATGCGCTTGATTTATAGGAATTAAATGCATCCGTCTGATTTATATTTAGCAATACTGCCAGACCTGTCGAAGGACATTCCCAGGCTGAGTACATGTGAAACATCACTAAAACATGAATGCAAATGAACTAAGCTAATTGTTATGCTGTATGCTAAATGGAGTGTTCGTGGGTGGGGCTGGGAAACAGGTGCAGACTGAAGACACAGGTGGAGTGTGGGTCAGGGTGTACGTGGCTCCACACAATCCAGAGGCATCAAACTCCAGTCCAGTCTCTGTGGTTTCCTTTCAATCAGCAGTCAGTTAAGGCCTTGAGAGCAAGGTGTGTGTAGCCTTTAGCCAGTAAATTCAATTGGTGACTTGTGCTGAATCACAATTAAATGGCAGCCTGTAGCATAGTTGTTAAGGTAAACGACTGGGACACACAAGGTCGGTGGTTCTAATCCCGGTGTAGCCACAATAAGAGCCACACAGCCGTTGGGCCCTTGATCAAGGCCCCTTAACCCTGCATTGCTCCAGGGGAGGATTGTCTCTTGCTTAGTCTAATCAACTGTACGTCGCTCTGGATAAGAGTGTCTGCCAAATGGCAATAATGAAATGTAATGTAAAAAACAACAACAACCAAAACTAGCAGGCACTGCAGCCCTCCAGGATTGATGTAATCTAACCAGTCCAGATTGAGGTGAGTAGATTATTTCATCAGGTGTTCTGACCTGTCTAGGTCAGACCATGATTGGGAAAATGAATGGGAAATGGGGAGTGGAAATGAAAGCTGCAGGCTGATGCAAAACTCCGGTCCCTATCTGCCAAACGAAAACTAAATCAACCTGGCTAATCTTCAAAGGTTTACCGAACATGGTAGCAGCTTTGAAAGCTGAGGTTCGAAACACTCAATCTGCAGGCTGCGACCAAGAATCCGAATAGAGTACTCCCAACGGAGATTACATTTCCACCCAGAGTAACCTTCAAACTTAAACTTGAAAACACTCTAACCGGAGTTGAGCTGAGCAGGGGGGGGCAAAACAAAATTTGACGTTGAGGCCAATCAGACCCAAGGGCTAAGGCACGGATCAGAGTCGAATAGAATGAGGTCAAACACAAAGTTCATTCAGCAAACAAATCCAAATGGGCTAGACGAGAATCGAAAGTCAATCAAAATGAGGTCAAACACGCAAAGTCAACAGAATAATCTCCGACCGCAGATCCGCAAGCAACGTTCGAGGAGCTCGTCTCTACTGATGAATGCCAAAAGGAGTCCTTTTCAAACAAGGAGCCAGGGATCGAAATGGCCAATATAGGGCAAACTGGAAGGAAATCAAAGATAATCGTGCGTGATGCGAAGATCGCAAATGTAATGCAAAACTTACGACGAAGGTCTTGATGTATTCAAGATATAACCCCGACAAGACAAGCTGTTGCAAAATCATCAGGCAGCAGCACTGAAGGAGAGTATGAAGCAACTGGATGATACGTATTGTGCCATTTTAAACAATTTTGCCACTAACTAAAGGATTAGAAACCGATAGAAACAGATGCACATTAATTAATCAAAATCTATTAAAATTCTATTCGCAAATGTGGGCGCCACGCTCCTCTTTACATAATGTTTATTTTCGTGTTCCTGGTCGAGAAGCAGCAGATAATCTCTGGTAAACAGTATAAATACAAATAATGATGTCCATTACACTCCTGCGAATGAACCGTGTACACAGTCTATAAGGTAAAGATGTCTTTTGAGAGTACTGGTGGATTTTCCAATAGTACAAGATAGAACACGAGCTTAAACTTTGTTTCAGACTTTGTGAAAACCTTGCAAATGTGAAAACTGCAACATTCAGCCAAATGTTAGTTGTTGACTAACTGAGCTACTTCTGAACTACCTGTTCAAAGCAGCAGTACTTCTGAGGACCGGTCCAGTGCCTCTGGAATGTTCTAGGGTGATAGTGTGGGTGCTAGTCTTCGGGTCGGCTAAGGTTACCCATCTCACAAAGGAACAGGGCCTCGTAATCCGGGTTGAGAGAAGCCCAGTGCCCAAACAAAGTCAGATACACCATGGCCTGCAGTGGACCATGTCACACTCCCGTCCTCCATTTCACCACGACGCTTCCGCACAAGCCTTCATACTGCCCAACCAGAGAGCGAGATGTAGAAGGAAAAGCGAATGTCTAGTGCGAAACTCTCTCAGGCTACCAACCGCTGTGGTCAAGACCAATCTCGAACAAGCAGCGAGCGTCAAACGCAAAACTCTCACTCTACCAACCGTTACGGTGAAGGCCAACCTCAAATAAGCGGCTCACGTCAAACGCTAAGCTCTCACGCCGACAGCCGCTGGTGGCGGAGGCCAACTTACCGGCTCCGAGTCGTCTAGCCCGTACAGGTACATCGCGGCGCGGCCGGCGGGAACGCCGACGGCATGCACGGAAAGCTCCGGAACCGCCTCCGCTGCCTCTCAGAGCCTCTGCAACAGGTCCGCACGGCGCAGGGGGAGCGCTCCGGCGTGACTCACGCGGCCGCGCGACAAACCGGAGCAAACAAACGGACCCTTTATGAAAGATAGAATAAACAGAGCCGCGCAGGAGGGAGGGGTGGAGCGCTCGAGCGGCCGTGTGGATGCTCCGCTGGGAGCTCGCTGACTAACCCAGGATGGCAGACTCACAGAACTCTCCAATCTCTCTCTCTCTCTCTCGCTTACACTCCCTCACTCTCTCTCTTTCTGCCTTTCTTTCTTTTTTCCTTCCCCCCTCTTTCTTACTTTCTTCATTTCTTTACGTCGGGGGGGGATCTGCCTCTAATTTAGCTCCTTGCTTCACTTCACAGCTCCCGTTCAAAATAGCTCTCCCCCAGCTGACGCCGTTCTGGGTCCTCCATTGGCTGAGCCAGGATGGTCTCCCAGGCACTGTCATAGTAACCAGACCAGCTGCTTAGTACAGTGAGAATGAAAGAGGGAGGGAGGGAAGGGGAGAGGGAGAGGGAGAGAGAGAGAGTGTGTGTGCATGAGAGAGAGAGAGAGAGAGAGAGAGAGAGAGAACAAAACGGGGAAACGAGGAAGGAGTGTCTCAGATAGAAATATTTCGTGAAAGATGATACTACAATAACAATTGAACAGAGTATGACTGGATTTGGATTTTGGCATAAATGTATAACCTGCAATACCGTTATATTAGCAGTTATATTAAGCTCACTTACAAAAACTTGTTCTTTACAAAAAGAAGCCAGAGACAACTATCAGTTGCACTTTGACCATCTCACTCATTGGCCCACACCATGCAGTACCAGAGTCTGTGTCAGGTATTAGTCTCCATAACCTGTTCTTCTCATCAGACCACTCTGGCACAGTTACATCCAACGCATTCAGCCCTGATGTGTACAGTTACCTCCACCCACATCCCCTCATCCAGCAGGTAAGGACCGACATCCAGCAGGGATGTGATGCAAGCAATAAGCAGAAGATAACCGAAACCAAAACTGCAGTGTACTGCGCTTTTAAGAAAGCTGTGAAGTATGTGGTGGAAGTAAAATTGGCTGGAATGCCTTTTGCAAAATGTCATGCCTGGAGAGAAAAAACTATCTTTACTTTTTTTGAAAAAAAATAGGACAAACTTTGTAAGATGGAGCTAACATGCCCATATGGCATGAGCCAGAGCTATGCTGAGTCACACTGAAAATAAGCACCTACAAGAATGAGAACAATGGTGGTAGCACTGCCAAAATCTGCTCAACACATGCTATTGTGTTATCCAAAATGGCATACATCAACCAAATTCAATGACTAAATGTTTTCATTTGAAAAGTTAAACAATAGCAACTGGCCTCACTAACCAATAAACTAATTTGAGTCAATAACATGTCCCCTGAGTTGAGTAGCTCATGGCAAAAAGAAACGTAATTCCATTTTCATTACATTACGCGTCACAAGATACTGAATGTGTAAAAGCACGTACTTCAACAAATTCTAATGATTTATTGATGCCCGGCAAGATTTTGTCTGAACAACTTTGTCATGTTCGTACAACCAAAAGACAAGTTATTATTAAATAGATTTGTGCAACTCAGTTTTATCCAGCTATAAGCTACTGGGAACGTGAAGGTTTTGCTCAACCCTCAGACACCACAATGCACTAACTCAGTAAATCTCAGTTGCTTAACCACTAAATCACACTTGTTGTAACATCACAAAAAACACTGTGCCATTACCACAGATACCAGTATGCACTAGTGCAGTAAAGATTGCCCTGAGATAGTTTATGTTCACACTGTTGTCACATTTGCATTTGCTAACTGTTCCTTAAAAGATAAAGTGACATCATGCGAGATCCAGTTCAACACAATAAGCAGCCTGTATGCTAGTGGTTAAGGTACATGACTGGGACCTGGAAGGTTGGTGGTTCAAGCCCCGGTGTAGCCACGATAAGATCTGTACAGCTGTTGGGCTCATGAGCAGCAGCTCATTAGCTAAGACCATACTGCCAGTGCTTAGCATATGCATTCTAATCACCCCATCCCCCAGTGCAGGATGGCCCTGCCATTGTATTGTAGCATTGTGGCATGGCAGGGGCATTGTGTGGGCCAAAGGGTAAGACACTAAATCCACAGAACCCATTGTTAAACTGAGGGCAGAGTGCAGGTAGGAGTTTTGCTTCTGGAATTCATTCAGAGGGTAGCATTAGGTGTGATTGGTTCTGTCATGTACCCAATCAAGAAAAGGAGGGGTAATTTCCATTGGGGGTTTGAGCCTGACCTCCTATGAAGAGCTGTATTATGTTTGTGCAAAGACCCTTTTTTACTGTTTGTTAGAGAATAATCAACAGCAATGCACAAAAATGACAAAACAAGTTAAATTAAGATGGCTTTTTCCCAAACCCGGGGCTGAGTTGAAAAATATCTTGCGTTATTGTATTCTTTAAGCGAGCAAAATAAAGAGAAAAGGAACTGGTAGGCCTCTAACAGAGCTTCGGAATTCCTCTGCAGAGATGGGAGAACTTGCTGGAAGGACGACCGTCACAGAACCACTTCATCAATCAGGCCTTTATCGAGTGGCTAGATGGAAGCCATTCTTGGAGCCCACTTGGAGTTTGCCAAACGGCATTTAAAGGACTCTGAGAGAATGAGGAAAAAGATTCTCTGGTCTGATGAGACAAAAATGAAACTCTTTGGGTAGAATCTCTGTCAATCACCATGCACTGCTCATCACCTGGTTAATACCATCCCTACAGTGAAGTATGGTGGTGGCAGCATCATGCTATGGGGGTGCTTCTCAGCGAAGACCGGTCAGAATCAAGGGAAGGATGAATGCAGCCAAATACAGAGAGGTCCTTGAAGAAAAACTGCTCCAGAGTGCACACAACCTCGACAATGACAACGCTGGAGTGGCTTCGGGGTAAGTCTCTGTCCTCGAGTGGCCCAGCCAAAGCCCGGACTTGAACCCTATAGAACATCTGTGCAGAGACCTGAAGATGGCAGTTCACAGACGCTTTCCATCCAATCTGATGGAGCTTGAGAGGATCTGCCAGGAAGAACGGGATAAACTGTGTGCAAAGCTTGGAAAGACATACCAAATCAGATTCAAAGCAGTAATTTCTGCCAAAGGGGCTTCTACAAAGTACTGAATTTGAATACTTACACCAATGAGAGATTTCAGTTTCTCAAAAACATTTCTAAAAACATGTTTTCACTTTGGGTTATTGATGGGCAAAAATGGCTATTTTATCCATTTAAGATGAAATCTACAACACAATGAAGGTTGCACAAAGTGAAGGGGTCTGAATACTTTGTGAAGCCACTGTAAATAAAAAGAACCAAGCAACCAAGCATCACAGGTGGAATATGTCAAAGCTCAGTGTGAACGTCAACAACACGATAAGCAGACAGGAAGACAGGAAGAAGCAGAGCGCTTCTTCTACAAGCTAGAGCATACACTTCCTGTTTAAGAGGATGCTGTATATACACACACACACACACACACAGATGCTGCAGATATACTAGACAGGATGTTGAGGATATTTCACTGCTTAATTTCCTCCAGATAATAGATAACTGCATTGCGCATTTAACATGTAAACATTTCTAAATAAAAACACCAATCAATTTTTGTTTAAAATGAATACATGATCAGAGCATTACAGTAGTTTCATTAGCATGTTAGCTGCTACAGCCCTATTGTACATGCGGTCGGTACATACATACATTTTACACAGAATTAACAAATAAAACATTCCAAGAAGACATTTCTAGTAGCCTAAGGTAGACTGTCACGGTAAATCCGCTTTAGAACTCTGATGCTGAGCTGTCCCAACACTCCTTTCAGTGCTGCTCCAGTAGCTCTACTGTGTGGATACATTTTCACTGCCCTGTACTGTATGCCTGCCCTGAGCTCCCCCAGTGGGATCGGCAGCCTATCTCTAATCTGACAATCAGAGTGATTGCTTCTCTTCCAATCGTCCTCAGACTGTTTAGCCTGCTGTGGCCAGAGAGCTACACAGGATCGCTCACACAGACAGATGGACATCCAATTCGCTCACTCACTAAGACAGACAGACAGACAGCCAGAGGAGGCAATGATGAGCACAGTGGGATGGCAAATCGCAACTGCCTCTGAAATGCAAGCTAAAAACGCTTTAGTTGTAGACAAATACGGAACTGGAGCTGTTGTGAAATGTCCCAGGATGTACCCAAAGGCTCTAAAGAATATCAGTGATTAGATATCCTGCCGTTGCTAACTGATAAACTCGACATGTTTGTCAAGTTTAGTCTACGGGATAATCAAACAGCAGCCTCTGCTGGTACTGCTACTGCTATATCTGACAATCATGTTCCGACATTACGGTGGGATTTCATGGTTGGTGCGCGGTAGTTTAAAGGCTAAATCAAAGCACTGGTCTTGTGGTGGTGTGATAGATAACCAGCAGCTTTGTTCAGTACTCACCACAGTCTCACCAATGAGCACATCCTTGTGGGCTGACAGACAACATGCATGTGTCAGAAAGAACAGCTCTCTGCTGTAAAATCCAGCTATGCCAGCTGGACAATCTTAAAAACTGAGCTGGTCATGAGCTGGTCTAGCTGGGTATAAGCTGGTCAACCAGCATGGCCAAACTGGTCATAAAGCTAGTCAAGCTAGCTGGGTATGAGCTGGTCAACCAGCTAGTGCTCGTAGCTGGTCTGTTACCAGCTGTTTCAAAACATCGCTTGAGCTGGTCAAACCATGTCAAGCTGGGAGCTGGTCTGAACTGGTCAACCAGCTAGGCCATGTCAGGCTGGGAGCTGGTCTGAACTGGTCAACCAGCTACGCCATGTCAGGCTGGGAGCTGGTCTGAACTGGTCAACCAGCTAGGCCATGTCAAGCTGGGAGCTGGTCTGAACTGGTCAACCAGCTAGGCCATGTCAAGCTGGGAGCTGGTCTGAACTGGTCAACCAGCTAGGCCATGTCAGGCTGGGAGCTGGTCTGAACTGGTCAACCTAGGTTGAGCTTTTGTTTTTCAGCAGGGCTATGTGCAATCTCTGGGGATGTGACTGTTCCTGAGTTTTCATGATTAATCTGAAAATACAGATCCACAGGCCATAGAAATGTCAGTCAGACGCAGAGGACTATATCGTAAGCACACACACCTCAATAGATTTCTCACTCTTTACAGGTGATAACAGGAGAGAATGTTCAGCCAAAGGCCCCCAGACATGGACAGGGCCTGAACATCAATATTTCCTGAAGAATTATGACAAGGCTGAAGAAAGTACATCCCTGAAACTCATCCACATCCCCCATGTGGGTCAGACCTCTATCTGTTTCTTACTTTATTAAAAATGCTTACGAAAATAAAGTAAACATTTCCTTGCTTTTTTTTTTTTAAACATATGGCTTTCTATACGAGTACAATTGTGAGTACAATTACTGTAGATTACTATCAATAGAAAACAAATTTATTTTAAACAAAATGAGCAGCGAAACAAACTTTCAGTGTGATTTCTGTGAGTAGCAGACATTTAACAGGATGTAATGAATCAATTCAAATACACATTCGACCCTGGTTTAGAATCGGCACACAGGATGACTAAATAGCTTTATAGTGTGTGTATGTGAGCATGATTGTGTGTGTGTGTGTGTTTGTGTGTGTTTGAGACAGTACTTGTTTATTAATGAAGAGGAATCCGGTAAAAATACTGAAAGTGATATTCGTGTATCCAGGCATCCCCACCTCTCCTGAAAGATCTGGGAGTCTCAAGGAATTTGTCACCTGCTCTCTGATACCTGAGAGTGGTCAAAAATCTCCCGCAAATCAGCAATCTGCACTACAGGCAGAAACGATGTCTGGAAAAATCGCATTACCCCATCGCAAAGTTGACAAGCAGTCTCAAATTAAGGAACCAAAAAATGCAGGGTGAACCCCCCACGCCCTTCATGTATACGTGCAGGGGAAACCCCCCCCCCCCCCCCCCCCCCCCGTCAGTCTCCCGGAAATAATTTTGCAAGCGTGGGATGTTTGTCTATCCCAGTTTATCTGTGGTTAGTGATGACACATAAAACACCCATTGGAGACCGCACTGCCTGACTACAGATGAGACAATATATAATTAAACCAATAACTGCGGCTCCTCATCTTCTACTTCTCCCCTTCTCTTTCCCTCTCACACAACCACACCATTAATGCCTCCTCTGTTTCACAGTGTCCCACTGACAGAACCAAGAGCTCAATGAACGTTTATATTCATATCAATACGTCTTCGAGAGAAACATCCAACAATTACACGGTTTATCACCAGACCACTGCCAATACTTTGGTTTATGTCAAATTGACCTGTTTTAAACGTTTTGTAAATGTTGACGCTTTTGAAAGAAGTATTTCATAAGCAGTGACTGAACCAGTCATAGGATCTCTGCCTTTCTCTTGCTTCTCTATTTACTCCTTTCTCCCCAAACCCTTTCTTTCTCTCCCTCTCTCAGTTCAAGTCAAATACGCTTATGGGCATGGCCACGCATAAATATAGCATGGCAAAAGCAAAATTGATGATTCTGATTTCAAAAAGAATATATACACTGAGTGAGCAATTTGTTAGGGCGACCTGTACACCAGCTTGTTAATTCAAATATTTCATCAGCCAATCATGTAGCAGCAACTAAATGCATAAAAACATGCAGACGTGGTCAAGAGGTTCAGCTGTTTTTCAGACCAAATGTCAGAATAGGGAAGAAATATGATCTAAGTGACTTTGACTGTGCAATGATTGTTGGTGCCAGACAGGGTGGTTTGAGTATCTCAGAAACTTCTGATCTCCTGGATTTTTCATGCACAACAGTCTCTAGAGTTTGCAGTAACGCCTGAGAGATGTCAGAGGAGAATGGCAAGACTGGTCAAAGCTGACAGGAAGGTGACAGTAACCGAAACCACACATTACAACAGTGGTATGCAGAAGAGCATCTCTGAACACACAACAGCAGCGGAAGACCAATAAGTCTAATAAATACCTATTAAATTGCTACGTGTATATTAGTATTACATCATTATATATGAATATCTCATGAATAATCATCACTTCATCTCCCTGCCACTCATCCTCTGCCTTACTTTCTATCCTTTCTCTCTCTCTCATCCTTTTGTTGTTCACTGTTGACGCTGGTGTACACACAGCCGTACGATTCTATAACTTATGCATAAGACACTGACACCTCAAAAACAGGAAGGACGATTATTAATAATCAATCGCGCTGTAAACAATCCGCGACCCCGCCAATAACCGCCGTCTGCACGGTGGTCACAGAACCGGCTGTGGAAAATGTCCCGAGGATGAGTAACAGCACGCACGGATGTTGTGACAGGCTGTACACAACACGGTTCAAGGAGGGAAAGATTACTAAAAATCCAAGCAAGCCTGGCAACAAAACAAAAACATCGATGAAATGAAACTCGACTTTAGCTCATTTCGAAAAACAATTTCATTTTCAAGAGCCTGGTTCATGAGCAGGCAACAGGTTTGCTAACGCTGGGTGATGCTACCGTAGCAGCATGTACGCGTCTGAGAGGCACATGCAGTAGAGGCAGACGCAGGGTTTGGGACGCAGGGCGAAAGCCGCGTCTGTAAAGTTGGGACCATGGGCCCCCGCGATACAGAGTGGGCAGGGTGGCAGGGCTGGGAGAGGTCTAATTAAAAACCGCCCCACGTCTCTGTGGCTCGGCCCAAAATGGAACAGGCAGGATAGGCAGACGGACAGACGGACACAGAACAGGAAATGAACTAACCAGCAAAAAAAAAAGAAAAGAGAAAGAAATAAGTTCTGTCAAAGCTCAGGGGCCACACACGCCCCCCAACACGCAGACACACACACATACACACAAATACCACCCCCCCAACACATACACACAAACACCCCTTTCCACACGCACACCCACAAACACACACACACACGCAAACCCCCCCCCCCCCCCAACACATACACCACACACACACAAACACCCCTTTCCACACGCACACCCACAAACCCACAAACACACACACAAACACACACACACTGCCTGTTCGTACAGCAGGGAGCCCGTTCTAAGCGGCTGAGACTCAAGCCGCCCTTCTTACCACCATCGGCCTGGGGGTTCTCTCAGTTGTCTCCATTCCTCCTCCGTTTCCTCGATCTGCCACGTTCTCCGCACGACGGCGATCCGGGGGGTGGGGGTGGGGGGGCAGAACAGGTCCGGCGAAGGACGCGCGCGCTCGCGTCTGTGTGTGTGTGTGTGTGTGCGTAAAAGGCAGCAAGCGGAGCCGTGCGAGCGTACAAGCCAAAGCCCCGTACTGTATGTCCCTGTGTGTGTGTGTGTGTGTGTGTGTGGCTCTAAACACACGCTCTACTCCCACACCCCCACCCCCCCCCCCCCACCCCCAAGAACCTGAGCCCTGTGTGGAGGAGGAATGGCCGGGCGAGCGGGCGGGCGAGGGGGAGAGAGAGAGAGGGGAGAGAGAGAGAGAGAGAGAGGGGAGAGAGGGGAGAGGAGGCTCGGGTTGCAGGACTTTGTGCTGCCTTTGCAAAGTGCCGTAGTATATTTAGCGTTGGCAGGACGGGGGGACCGAGGGGCCTGAACAAAATCGGCCCCACAAGGAGGGCCCGGTATGCTGCCGTCAGCCTTTCACCCCCCCACCCACCCACCCACCTCTCTCTCTCACCCCCCGCACGGGCCGAGCCGGGGAAAACCCCTCCCCCCCACCCTTACAGACCCCCCGCGGGGACAGGGGGAGGGTCCCTGGAGGAGACGCAGGGACGCAGAGATGTCCAGCGCAGTGACAGCTCCGAGGCCCTGTCCTGACAGCAGTCGTCTTCTTCTGCTTCGTTTTCTACAGCTGGGCCACTCAACTGTTGGCCTGGGGGGGGTTTGGCTGGCGGCAGGTGTGGTCTTGGCCCTTTGACCGGTGTCGGAAACCGCGCAGTGCCAGCAGAATCCCCATTGGTAATGATACTGGCTGGAAGAAGGTATCTGCTTTGTTTACAATAGATTTTATTCGAATACGCAATAGATTGTACAATAGATTTTATTCGAATAAAGTCAAAAGCAAATGCCCTTTCGCAACAATACAAATATATTCTGGCTTCTTGGAAAAAGTAAAAACACAGCTTTGCTCTACACATCAGCTAATGTTAAGCTCAGAGCTGGGAAAACAGGATAGCAATGAATGCTATTGTGTTTAACCTGTTGAGTGTTGTCTCTGTCTGATGTAATGTTATATTAAAATTTTTTTTGCCATACTGTATATTTTCGAATGGCTAACTGGCGCACTTTTAACAATCTAAGACAGCAAGTGACATTTTGAACAATGTTCGTAAATGGAAGAACTAAACCCTATTTCGGGTTTTACTGAAATATCAGCCCATCACATTCCATTAATGGCATTTGGCAGACCCTCTTATCCAGAGTGACGTACAGTTGATTAGACTAAGCAGGAAACAATCCTCCCCTGGAGCAATGCAGGGTTAAGGGCCTTTGCTCAAGGGCCCAACGGCTGTGCCGATCTTATTGTGGCCACACCGGGGATCGAACCACCGACCTTGCGTGTCCCAGTCATTTACCTTAACCACTACGCTACAGGCCAGGAAGAATAAGAAAGAATGGATAGAGGGAGTATGAATGTGACTGGGCATCACATTGATAGGTAGGAGGGGCGACATGAATCAGGCAGTAAGAGCAGTCGTCTGGCTGGGCTGTGTCGAAGTGTCCCTGAGCAAGACACCTAACCCCCAAATGCTCCTGACGAGCTGGTCGGCACCTTGAATGGCAGCCAATTGCCGTCAGTGTATCGGTGTATCGGTGTGCCGGTGTGTGAGTGTGTGTATGAATGGGTGAATGAGAAGCATCAATTGTACAGCGCTTTGGATAAAGGCGCTATATAAATGCCAACCATTTTCCCATTTTACCATAACATGAGGCAGGAGAAGGACAGCTAAAGACCCAGGCTGACAGGTTATTCAGCACAGTTCATTAAGCACATTAAAAACCATTAAAATTATAATAATCACATAATTATTTCATTACAAAGAACAAGGAATGTCTTCACATTTCATTTTCCCACATCGCCATATGGAATTAAAAAAAGACGCCTCTGTAACTATGACCGTTGTAACTACATTTTTAATTGGAATTTAAATGGATTTAAAATGGCTGCAATTTATCCTGCAGGTGGGTGCGACCCATTGGTGATGATTGAGGTGATTTCTCACTGTGGAGAAGTTATATCAATCCAATTCATACTTATCCTGTACTATAATTATTCATTATTAGATAAAATGTATAATACTGCAGGTCAAAATGACACTTGTCCGCTGGAAGGGTGTCAGTACTGACTTTTGCCACTAGAGGGCAACAGCTGCTGTAACAGCAAGGGGCCACATCATTCCATCTATTCAGTTTTAATGGGTCCTACTGTGTGACAGACTACTCCTGACAAGCAGCAGAGTGCAAAATGCCTGTCATCAGGGAGACCACATTAATCCATTACACACAGAACACTCCGAGTTAGAGTCAATGCCTCTCCGTTCACCAGGAACGAAATGCCAACGATCGTGCATTTCATTACGTAATAACTGAGAATAAGGACTTACTAAGGGTAGTGTGCAAATATATACTGTTCTGATCAAATACATCGTCCTGTTCTTCAAGCAGGGGGAAATTCATTAGGATGCCAGGTGATTTGGATGTAAGAAAAGTTTACCTTTGAAAATAGATATTTTATCTACTCTTAAATGTAGCAGGTGCCGCTATTTGACAAAAAGAGCGGTAGACTGCATGGAACTTTCCTGGCAAATACCGGTGTGATTAGTGGCGCAGTTTCCTTTAACGTAATGGGGAAAAAGGAATGTGGAACCTGACTGAGCCGTGCGGAGGCTGCGGGGGCTTGTCTGCTAGCCGCACGGCGCTAACGGCTGAGCGCTAACGGCTCTGCGCAGGCAGCCCTGTGGCTCCCACTGGGTAATGCCTGTTATTTTCACTGATACCCGCGGCTCTGTGGATACACTACAGCAGGACTTATTTCTGTTATCAGGCTGTGGACGCGCACACGCACGCACGGATACACACACACACATCGTCATTCACACACATACGTGCATGCACACGCGCGCATGTACACGCGCACAAACTTAGACACACGCACACATACAAGCACACACGCATAAACACACGCACATATATACACAAACATAGTCGTACACACACGCACAGACATACAAGCACACATGCATATACACACACACACGTAGACACACACACACACACACACACTCATACACACACTGGCTGTAATGACAGTATCCCGTAATGCACCTCTGTGCAAGGCGTTTCCCCTGGTCTCTAAGGTGTGTGTTAAGAAGCCCTCCCCCTGGGAACACACACACCCATTTACAGCAACCCCCCCCCCCCCTAGGGATGCACACGGCCAATTACATGCCCTCCCCGCCTGGGAAACACACCCTTTACACATCCCCCCTCCCTCTCAGGGAAACATGCGAGGCACTGTCTCCATGGAAACCAGACAGACCAATGTAAACCACTCCACTGCTGACTGAAGATGGTGCATGCGTGGGTGTGTGTGTATGTGCGTGTATGTGTGTGTGTGCGTGTGTGTGTGTGCGTGCGTGCGTGCGTGTGTGTTTACGTGTGGGAGTTCACCAGAGAGAGGCATATGATTGTTGTGTGTACTTAATTAAGAAATACAACAGTTTCATCCAGCAGCCACTGAGCTGGGATCAGCCCAGCCACTGAAGCTCAAATTCAGCCACTGAACTGAGATCAGCCCAACCACTGAAGCACTAATTCAACAACTGAGGCACATATCGAGCCACTGAACTGGGATCAGCTATTAAGCCGTTGAGAGAGACAAAAGTGCAGGTCCGCCTGCCCCCCTGGGAAAGGCAATCACCAGCGTGATCAAACACGGCTGTGTGACGCTGAAATGGGCCCCCCGCACTGATCAGAGGAGGGAGTTAATGAGAGAATGGGTCCGGGGCAGGGGAGGGGGAGCTGACCTTTCCAATCGGCGGGTGGGCTAAACTCCCCGCATCCTTGGGATCCGGAGGAAGACATTTGAGTGCGACACACATGCCGAGCACGTAAATGTCAACCAGGCAGAAGTAGCTTCCCTCCCTCCCCATACAGGTACTGAAAAACACCGGCCTAGAAAACAACCAAAGGCGGGGGAGTGTTTTCAACAAAACACAGACGCTCCCTTTCAAAACATTTGAGGAAGGGTACCAAGTCAAAACATCCTAGCGGGTTTTTGTGCATGAACTAATGATGCAAAGACACACAGCTGGCCAAGAAACGGCCGAGCAGCCAATTGCCCGATTCCTTAACAGGGGAATAAGTATGAAAAGGGCAGTGTCTTCTCCGTGTATCTCATGATACGGCTGCAAATACAGAGTAAAGATGGCGGCCCGCACTCGTGTTCTCTGCTCCATTTCAATTCCAGCGTGCCGGAGTACAGAGCCAACACAACACAAATTGTGTCCCTGTCCAAATACTTTTGCACTTTACAGTATCTTTCATTTGTGACAGGTAGAGAAATGGCATCCCGGAACCCCCCCCACTCATTCACCGGTTTCCTCTTTTTTGGCCTCAAGTCGGAATGGCTAATCGTACTCTTCATCCGTAAAGTACTCTCCCGAAGGGTCCCATTAGTGTCCCATTAGTTCAACTTCACCCAGTGCCTTATGATTAAAGGCCCCGGGGAACACTGATCAATAACCGGCAATGGGCAGTACTTCATAGTCAGGAATTTGCAATAAGGATTGGCATGTAGGTATTTTACAAGTGACGGAGGTGGCACACCTCCTTTTTGGGTGATTTACTCCCCTGTGCGACCTGCTCAGCCTACATTTGTTGGAGGAAGGGGGTATTTTGTATTTTGTAACAGATATATTTTTGTGTATGTTCACCCATCCATGCCAACACCCCTATGAAGAGTGACATGCTAGTTAGGCCCCAGAGCCTGTGACTGGACAATGGGAAGTTGACAAGGTTAACTAGTCAGACCAACCGGGAAACGGTTGAAAAGTGTTTTTCAGAGCTGGCCATGAGATTTGTTTTCAATGTTTGAGCCCAACACCTGGTACCTGAGACTAGGTTTGGCAGCAAAATTGAAAAAATTCAAGTTGAAATAAGGTTACTGTAACAAATCACATGATTGCAATCAATAAAGCAGTCAAAATGAATGAAATACAGTCACTGAGCACTATTAGGAACACCTGAACACCTACTTATTCATGTGTCTCTACAGTTTGCAGAGAATGGTGTGAAACCCAAAAAACATCCAGTGAGTAGCAGTTCTGAGGGCAGAAACGCCTTGTTAATGAGTGGTCCGAGAAGAATGGCCAGACTGGTCAAAGCTGATAGGAAGGTGACAGTAACGCAAATAACCACACATTATAAGAGTGGTATGCAGAAGAGCATCTCTGAACACACAATTCACCAGGTTTGGATAGGCTACAGCAGCAGAAGACTTCATTACACTCATAAATACCTAAATAAAGTGCTCACTTTGTGCTCACTATGTGTATATATATTACGAACAATGTGTATCAGGACTGTATCAGGGCTGTGAGGACTGTATCAGGGCTGTGAGGACTGTATCAGGGCTGTGGGGAGTGTATCAGAGCTGTGGGGAGTGTATCAGGGCTGTGGGGAGTGTATCAGAGCTGTGGGGAGTGTATCAGGGCTGTGGGGAGTATATCAGGGCTGTGAGGGAGCTGGCTAATGGGACTCAATGGAGAGAGGGCAAAGGCTCTTACCTGTCGGACGAAGCTGTTGGATGTCGTGTCGGAGGATGTACTGCCATCGGACCGCTTGAAACGGCCCTTCTGTTTGACATATTTCCCCTGAGAGAGAGAGACAGAGAGAGAGAGAGTGAGGGGGGAGAGGTAGAGGCAGAGAGCAATCAGACCCAAGGAAAGAAGTCAATTAGTCAACTAAGTAAACATCTTTTTTATTATATTCATCTTTTATTTTTGTTCATTTGACAACATGCGCCTTGAAAATAATTAAACAAAACAATCAATTAAACCTTAATCACCCAGCAGAAGAACCTTTGCAGCAACACTGGTCAATTCATCACCGATTTCCCTTCACACAGAGAACAATCTAGAACAGTCCACTTAGCTCAAAAATCACACAAACCATTTATCAGCACATAACACACAGATTCTAATTTAATCCCGGCGTAAGGAAGCAGGAAATGCTGCTACATTACTGCCACTGTTGGACCCGCCCTGTCAGTCAGCTACTTTCCTGTTATCCGTATGGCCACAATTTCACCCCTTCTTTGACAAAAATAATCACTAGTTACGCTTTGAGATGTGATGCTAGCCTGTATAACAGGTACCGGTATATATGCGGCAGTTACATGTTTAGCGGTCAAGCATAACAGCCAGAAACTGAAAGTCGTGAGTCTGGAGCAGACTTCTCCCTTCCACAGAACACAACATGGAGAGAGTATGATAGCGAGAAGTGAGAGAGTTAGCAACACCAGCTCTCTTCCCTGCTGAACATTCCATCCTAAACCAGCCAAAACTGGTTCAAGCTGGTTTAAGCAGACACTTTTAGCTGGTTCACAAAGCTAGTCCACCATTTTGACCACCAGCTTACCCGACCAGCTTAACCAGCTTTGACAAGCTTTGTCCAGCTAGAGACTAGCTTTAACCAGCCACAAGCCAGCTATTATAAGTTTTTAAAAACAAACCATCTTAAACCAGCTTAGATTCACAGCAGGTCTTAGCTGGGATTTTCAGCATGGTTGATGTGCAAATAAAGCATATATGACTTTGAATCTGAATCTGAATTTGAGAACGAGGGCAGCAGAAGTACTCTGCTAAGGAGGCACTCAGCAGAGAGGCACACAATTATGACCTCACAGGCTTTCATCCATCACAGAACAGTGGCCACTCTTGACCTGCCACTGGAGGTCCACTGTAGTGTTGATTCGCGAAACAATGGCAGCCCAACTGGTAGAGAAAGGGGGACCAATAGGTGCGTGCTGGGGGGGGGGGGGGGGGCTACACTAGAAGGAACAGGGGTCCGTTAACCGCATACAAAAAAAGGTAACATTTACAAACAAGGGTGAACGTGTCTTGTATAATACAGGGTGTCTGCTGAGCAGTTGCTTGCTATAGAGGCTATGAGCTCATTTTGATGCAGATGCTACTGCTAACTAGAAGGAACAGGGGTCCGTTAACCGCATACAAAAAAAGGTAACATTTACAAACAAGGGTGAACGTGTCTTGTATAATACAGGGTGTCTGCTGAGCAGTTGCTTGCTATAGAGGCTATGAGCTCATTTTGATGCAGATGCTACTGCTAACAGTGGTATGTCAACAACACTCACCCACAGTGGTGAGAATGACAGGTTAGCAAGAGAAAAATAAGTTTGATGAGAAGCCATTTTAGGCCTGATTGCCCTCATCTGTCTGCGAGCAGCGATGGGCGAGGGCCTTGTAATCTGCCAGACACAGGCTAATTGCCTCAGCCTGGCCTCCGCATTGGCCTTCATTAAATTTAACCTGCTGTGGTGACGTTGCCATGGAGACGCAATGGTCGCTAATTGCATTTGTTGGCAATCAGTACTGATGTACAAGACTATCTGCCCTTCTGCGATCATGCACCTGTGGCCCTTAGAGATAATCTAGTTGCATCCCACACACACACACACGCACAGACACGCATGGACGCACACAAAATGGTTCTTGTGAAGTCCATGAAAGGCTCAACGTGTCCTGAATTTACCTTTTAATCTTACTCATATCCCTGGAACATCAGCTTGCTGGACAAAAATATCCGAAATGGAACTGTCCATATTGAGGGAGGGAAATTGCTGAGACAAGAAATAGCTGACATTCGGATTTACCGATCGCAGAGGGGTGGACAAACCGACACCACAGTCAGAAAATGGTCTTTTCGAACACATTTGCTGAATGGCCTTCCTGAGAGACGAAAAAACAGAAAATACCTACTGGTTCAAGGGTTCCAATTGTATCTGTATTACTGTACTGTCTGTACTGTCCTCTAGGGTCCTCTTCACACTTGTCCCTGTGTTCGATCTGCACTTCGTTGTACGTCGTTCTGGATAAGAGTGTCTGCTAAATGCTTTGTAATGTAATGTAATGTAATGTAATCCTCGCTCCTGGCTCTTTCAAGGAACATTTAATGGATTTAAATGTCCTTGAGGATGGCGATCCTAGACCGATTTCAGGGTCAGACAAGGAACGAAGAGACAAGGAAGGCTAAAACAGGCAATTGGAAAGAGCCCTAAGTCACGATGGGCCCCAGACGCTGCACCATCACGGAGTTTGTTGGGAACAGCCAACAGAACACTGCTAATGGTGATTGGCAGATATTTTTTGACTATACGTCCATCCACAGAACTGTATACAGTCCCCTCCACAAGTATTGGAACAGCAGGGCCAATTCCTTTGTTTTTGCAATACACTGAATACATTTGGGGTAGAGGTAAAAAGATGAACACGAGACACGAGTTCAGAATGTTAGCTTTTATTTCCTGGTATTTACACCTAGACGTGCTAAACTACTTACAACACAGCACCTTTGGTATCACACCACCCAATTTTTAGGCAATTGGAACAGAGAGTATTTAAGTAAATGACACTTAATATTTGGGAGCATATCCTTTGCTTACAATAACCGCATCAAGCCTGCAATCCATTGACATCACCAAACTGCTGCATTCTTCTTTTGTGTTTCTTCTTTCATATTTCCTTCAGGATTTTTGCACAAAACATCAAACATCTATTTCTTAGATTAGAGAAAATACTAAGCCATTTGCCACATTTGCGATCTGAATATGTCACAGTTGCCATGGTGATTATAAGCAGCCTGCCTCTTTATTGCCCTGAGTCTTACAGTTGGCTAGCTAGGAAACTATAAATAAATAAAAAATCTAATACATTTAAAATACACAATGGCCGGTAAAGAATACAGAAAACAAAGACTCAGTTGGACGGAGGAGGAGAAGCTTTTGAAACGCGGTGAACCACCCGGCTTGAGGACTCGAAACACATCTCTAAATACAGACTGAGATGATCCAGTGGCAGAAAACCTCAAAGCAATCATCACTGCTGGAAGAGCGAAACTCTGGTTTGGTTTGGTGGTCCAGTGCTAGCCGATCAAGTAAATTATAAATCGACTGTCTTTACGATCACGATAATCCATGATTAATTGTTCATCGGTTAGTGTCCAAAGCATTTTATCTGTTGTGGGACACTTTTTTCGGGACGCATTCACCAATGCCAATTAATATAAATTCAGCGATTTTCTAAATGTGGCTTAGGTCGATTTGGAGGTATTATACGTTTTTATCCTTATTTTGGTTGCTGCTGATCTTTGTGCTACCCCTTAGGAATTCCTTAAGCCCTAAATCAGTGGTGCCCAATCATGTGCTATGGAGGGCCAAGAGTACGTGGGTTTTCATTCCAACCAATCACTACCCCAGCTGACTTCACTAGTTAACACACCTTCAACCAGAGAGAAGGGAAACTAATTAGTGAAATAAGCAGGTGTAGTGATCTGCTGGAATGAAAACCTGGCACACGATTTATTTAAGTGAACCGCCTTAGGGCAGGAACTTGGAATGTTTTGTGCCACTCATTTTATCTTAAGGAAATCTTAAGCTAACTTTTAAGGAAAATCTCAACTTAAAATGCTCTGTGCGACCGGCCACTGCGGTTGGCCCCAGGATACAGCGGACGCTTCAGCCAACCCAAGTCAATGGTGATATTGACGTCTGCATCTTGGACGCCAGAAGTACATTCCTATTCAGGACTGCAGGTCACATGAAATGTAACTTTAGCGAAACTTTGTATGAGGATGTGTGTAAAAAATGTAGAACTTCCAAATAGAACAGAAGGGGGAGCAATGCTTCATGTGATGGGAGACTTAGCATTTCTGTCATTTTTTAAATGTACAAATTAAGTAATTAGTCCTTCAAGATAAACACAAACAAAATATTTGTTTCTGTTTTGCATGCTGTAATGTTCCCAGAATTGATCATTAATAATAATTGATAATTTTGTGTCCTCTTATTCTGACATTTTTTTTTAGGTTAAGCCTGTAGCGTAGTGGTTAAGGTAAATGACTGGGACACACAAGGTCGGTGGTTCTAATCCCGGTGTAGCCACAATAAGATCCGCACAGCCGTTGGGCCCTTGAGCAAGGCCCTTAACCCTGCATTGCTCCAGGGGAGGATTGTCTCCTGCTTAGTTTAATCAACTGTATATCGCTCTGGATAAGAGCGTCTGCCAAATGCCAATAATGTGATGTGATGGTCTGTTTGAGCACCTGGCCGGAGAGATTCAGCAGTTCATCGGTGGTGTTGCTTTCAGCCATTTCAAGCACGGCAACAGCCATCCGCTTACACCACCACCACAGGACACGTGAACTTTATATATAATTGATCGCCCGGCACACAGAGTCTGCCGGTAGTTAGTCTGTGCAGGGCGTGCTGGGCCCATCTGGCCCACTGTACTGTATGTGTGCAGGGATGAGGTGGATTAGCAAAGCTAATAAATTAGCATATCTCCCAGGTGGTCCTGGGATGCTTTACAGTAGGTGCTGAGGCACACCCTCCCTTTGATGTTTTGTTTCAATGAGGCAAACTAACCTTTGCTTTTAAGTGGTGGGTTTTAAGAAGAGAGATAATAACATTTCGAACATTTCGAACATTTTCCTGTCAAGTTTTCCATATCCAAAATACAAAACCATGCAAACCAGACCAGGTATAAAGGATAGGGAAGGTTGGCTGTGCCCAGAAAGAATAGAAAGTGCTAGAATAGTACAGCATAATAAGGAGAGTATGTTCATACCATGATTCTCTACGAGATATTACAAAGGTCTGTTTTATTATGATAGCGGTTGATTACAGTGATAATTATCACCAAGTCAAAAGGCAACATTTCTGTGGCCAGCGTATCTTTTGTGATGGGCATACGCATGGACACACGCATTCTTAGGCTTGCTTTTAATTAATAAGCAGCTCCTATGTTTCTGTTCTCATTTCTTCTTTTACTTTTTTTAATTTGTTTATTACAAATCTTTATTAAGAAATTGGGTATTCCTATTGTGTGTTTTAAGTGTTTTCTTAATGGTTCACTTCATGGTGCTAGAAAAATGAAGTGATTGTTATTATTATTATTATTATTATTATTATTATTATTATTATTATGTATTAATACATGCAGGCATTGGTATGCACATACAAAATGTGCATTACCAATTCTGCAAAACTGAATGTGAAATCTTGCTGTGAGCTCAGCCAGAAAGTGTTGAAAGCTTGCATGCACTCCTACTTTTGTTCTCAATGATTTAATTATCCCAATCATTTATGCCAGGGGTGTCAAAATCTAGGCAGATATTTGTAGTTTCCTTTCAATCACCAGTCAATTAAGGCCTTGGGTTAGGACTTAACAGATCAAACATTTAAATGTAAATCAGCATGCAGTATAGCCCTCCAGGACTGGATTCTTACAGCTGCAATTTACACGATGTTGTCAGTTACGTAGTTTTAAAACAAGAACAATTATGTAGTTTTAAAACAATCATCTCTTCTAAAGGAATTGTAGTGACACTTTACAATAAGGTTACATGAATTGGCATTAACTAATGTAGTTGTTAACTAACAAACAACTGAGAAGTTAATCTGTACAGCTGTTTACATGCATTTAATGTTAACATGCATTAACTGCATTAGTTAATGCTAATTCATACTGGAATAAAAAAAAGTTCATGTATTTATTAATGGTTGACAAATTATAAGTTCACCCTATGGTTCGCTAATGCATAAATATTAATTCATGAAACTAATACACTAGTTAGTACTTAACAAATATTAATGAATATGATGAAAAGTTAATTTCATGCTTAATTAATGTCTTTTGTACATCAATTCATTCATGTTATAATATCTGTTGCGAATAACATTTCAGGTGTGTTTTAACAGAATGCAAAGGTATAGGGTACTGCATTGTATATTATTGTACCTTTATACCGTTATTTTCTCATTTATAGCAATGAGTGGTCTGAAGAAGAAGGAGTAGGCCAGCTAATTTTCCAAAATATTTTGAAAGAAAACATAAACTCAGGATACGGTCCGTTTTGTCTAACTTTCGAGTTAACTCCATCAAACCCAAAGCCTCAGATTTGCTAACTCTTCTAAAATGTCTCAAAACTGACAGTCACTATACAAATAATCTGTCAACACTTTCCTCAACACATTTCAGCAATTATGCCCAACACCACTTGCTCATTGGTACACGGTTATCCTTGACACCAGTCTATTGGCTGCTCTTTGACAGATTTCTGAATTAATCACTGCCTAGGCAGGTGATGCTTGAGCAACACCCTGACCTGAGCATAAAGCGGCACGTCAGTACAGTAGTGTAAGATCAGTGCTGCTCTATCTAACCATCCTAACACATGTCCTCAAAGAATGCCAAATACCAGCGGTACAACACACTCAACAAGTGGGCAACCTCAATTTGACTTACCGCTATCTATTGTTTTTAGAAATTCTACTACACAAATATTAAAACCAACAGAAACAATACTTACTGAAAAAACTGCCAAACAACAAATGAACAATTTATAATAATTACATCATGCATAATTAAACAATAAAGTCACATGAATTGCATTTAGATATTACATTACGATTATGACAAATTAGAAAGTTGGACTGCTATTAAGGAAATGCTAGTAACAACGTCAATGCATTAATTAAATACAGCAGTACTTGTGTAAATTACTTTTAATCAGGAAGAAACTAAAATACACAAAATCTGAAAATTTATTTAAACATAAAAATGAAGATGTGCCGTGACGTTGTTGAGGTGTTGGCACGAAGCTACTGAGTGCTCTCCTTCTTTTAAAGGATAGGGACCTCCAAAATTATAATAATTGGAAAACTCCTTTGTCATCCACTCTACTCTACTCAACTGATACAGTAGGATATTCACCACTGTTAAATTCTCATCATAGCCACAGCAGAATTGGTTTCACCTAGGGTCGGCACTTCCAATAACCCCAAAGAGGAGGATACTTTACAGGATTCAGCAGAGCCAAAATAAAAGCGGAAAATTACCCCCAAAACCTATGACACACAATAAGGCTGTAGTCAACTCACCACATAGATGAATGTCTATATCGAATACATTTGCCCTTACCTTGCCACATTCAAGAGTTTTTTTGTTTGCAAGGAATTTCAGTCTGCGCGTGCATTATCGTGAAGAAGTTGCATGAACGTTCACATTTATTTAACCAATGAAATACCATATTTGTATTTCAGCCAATCATTTCTAAGACCACAAGTGATAAGGGAATGTATGGATGATCCAAAAAGGAGGACAGTTGTGCTTCCGGCCAGTGGACAGACCGGGTGTTTAAAATCCGGGCTGTCTGGCCTAAAATTGAACGGATGGCCACACTAGTTATACCATGTTTCTCTACTTTACTGATGTTAATGTAGCATCATTCCTCTGAAATTGTCCCAAATCATTTGGAAAAGTAAATGCATTTTCAGCTAAAATTGGTGGCTCTTGGTCTGATGCTTAGTGATTTCACTGTCATCATCCCCTTTCAATATGTGTCCACTATTTCTGTTCTGTAGCTATTTCACCCCCACCTCTTTACTGTTACAATTCATGCATAATGCATATTCTAATGAAAATAATAAACAGTACATGCGCTCTATAATATTGGGAGCACTGAAATGCCAGTACCTAACAGCATAAGAAACTGAAGTGATGCGGTTAAACTTAATCGTCCATATACTGTGCAGTCTATTAGAGAGTGTCTATAGGCTTCAGAAATGGAAGACATTGAGGATTATTAAAACACATTAAACAAATTGTTCCAGTTTAAATTCCACTGTAGAGTGTGTAAAATGTGCATGAGCAGAGTTTGAGGATGCACATTTCTGTGTAAAGTAGCCTATGTCTCTGCTTTTGGCAATAGGCTTTAAACACAAAGACACTCCATTACATTACATTACATTACAGGCATTTGGCAGACGCTCTTATCCAGAGCGACGTACAGTTGATTAGACTAAGCAGGAGACAATCCTCCCCTGGAGCAATGCAGGGTTAAGGGCCTTGCTCAAGGGCCCAACGGCTGTGGGGATCTTATTGTGGCTACACCGGGATTAGAACCACCAACCTTGCGTGTCCCAGTCATTTACCTTAACCACTACTCTACAGGGCACCCCATTACAGTATACATGCTCGATGGCTCACCCAGCCGAACACTGATCAAATTCAGACTGCACCAAAGCATGAAAGCACCCTGCGCTGTACCAACAAAAGCTCTTTCCATTAAATTACATTCATTTAACAAATGCTCTTATCCAGAATTACTTAATATATTAGAGAGTGCATCAACCTGATTTATAGGAGCTCTTATCAGGTCTCTTTAATCAGGAACCTAATACTGGCTTCTACCTTTTCCCACCCATTTCAGACATAACACTAAGAACTGTATTTGCTTTCTTTGAAGGCCACTAACCAATTTGTCCTTGTTAGCAAGTTGTGTTAGCAGCTTCATCAGTACTGCTGGAGCATCATTACACTAAGCTAAGCAGTAATGGACCACCACTGCACCCAGAACCAGCAGGCTGTTCCCGAGGAACATTTTCGTGGTGTGTGTCTAGGCGTTCAGTTGAAACCCCGGCTACATTTGGTTGGAAAATGACAGTTTTCTAGTCGACTAGGACGTAGCCAGGCTATATCTTGGTAAAACCTGAGATGTATAGGGGTTACCCGAGTACGTTTGTTTCAATACATCTCTCAAACTATATGTCCACCCATCTAAATGTCCAGATTGCAGCTTTTGCTAACTGGGTAACCGACCGTCTGTCACAACACTGAATACACACAGCGGGAGGTTCCTGGTTGATGTAGAGCAGCAGTATAAATCAGATCAGCAGGAGAAGGGACCAGCAGCAGTGACGGCAGCGGTTGAAAGGCAGTCCCTCGGCCAGATGTTCACCTCAGGGTAAAATGGCGGTAGGTGGAACTCCAGAACTTCGTCGAGACGTCCTGTGACTTATCGGGGTGTCCCGTGATTTATCGGCTGTGTTGTAAAAATATGCACGCTTATGTCTCAGAGGTGCCATACTTGTCGTGTTGGGTGTTTCCCGAAAGTGAGGTTTCGGCATTCAGTCAAGGCAGCTTGGTGGCTCATTTTGATAAGGTGCTGTTCTAGTGCGTGGACGGGCCCGACGGACGGGTCCGGTTTTGAATCTGGACCGTGCCAGTACCAAATATGGCTGCCAGCTCTGAACGACGACATAGGCTAGTGCTGAAGCAGGGAAGGGATTTTCATCTGGCTGAGACGAAAGTGGGATGATTCAAATGGCTTTTGTTTCACCTCCTTCTTCCTTTCCTTGTCTCCTTTCCTTGCTCCTAGCTCCACCCATCGGCGGAGGCAAGGAAAGGAAGCCAGAAAAAGAAGGCAGGGTAACGTGAATTAGGCAAATGGAATGGCCTTGCTCCTTCATAGTTCAAAGCAACGTCGGTTACTTATGTGGCAGATGCGTGGCAGATGGGGAGAGGTGGATCGTTTATACATCACGCATTCCAAACAAAAATACTTCCGCAAAGGATGTGCTCGTGTTTTCTTGCTCAAGAAGTCTTTCGGAGCCTCCTTGCTCCTTGAAGGAACATTTAACGGATAGGAATTTCCTTAAAGATGGCGGACCTCAATCGATTTCCAGGTCAGGCAAGGAATAAGGTAAGCCCTGGGTCTCCCACCTGCCGTCCAAACCCCCAGTCCCTCCCCGTCGACAGCCCCACCCCTTTCTCCAGCAGCCCCACCCTCACCCACATTACCAGCCCAAAAACCCACACTTCTACCCACAGCCCCACCCTGGCCCATCAACAAAGAGACCGGAGTGATATTACAGTTTTACAATCTACAAAAACAGTCTGCATGTAGGCTATTACTGAATGCACTGATAACTGCCTACGTTGCCAGTCAGAAAACCCAAGTTGTAGATGTATAAGAACAACAATCTTCATTAATATGAATTCGTCTTGTGAGTGGTGTTGGCTATCATCCAGTAAAAGTAGGCTTAATGATTGGTTGATGTAAAGGTGGATGGATAATATTCAGCATGCAGAACTGAGTTTGAACCCAATACTGATGTGTTCTCAAAACAGTAGTACTGTTTTACAAAAATTGCAAATCCATTATCCCGTGGTCTTAGTCACATACAAGTAAGAACTCAAGATCTGCCCCTCAAACCAGATCCACTTTCAACATTATCACATCTGCTGCGGAAATTACAAAAACGCCATTGCACACCTGCGCAATTTTACCAGAATACCATTATACATTAAGAGGCAACAATGTATATGCTACCACACAAACATATTTAACATTGTATTACAACTGTATTTTATTTATAGCTATTTGTATTTTTGAAATACAAAATAATATTTACCCACCCTAAAAGTGCCTTATAAACTGGGTTTGTAAAACAGTAACCTATGAAGATTGTGTAATAAAACTAAACGTATAGTCTCCTCAAATTTGTTCAAAATGAACGACACATTGTTGCTGCTGTGAGCATACACAGTGCCGTCACCCGGTTATAAAAAATATATAGTAACCTATACAACGGTTATATTAAACATCTATATTTGTTCCTATAAATATCTCAATACTCAGCACCTGCACTTTCATTTCTATAAGCCGCACAACTATGTTTTTTACAAGTCACATATTGTCCGCGGAAGAAAACACTCACATGGTAAGCCTACATTTATTAAAAATATCTACAATGCAATCGCTGTCTATTTTAACGGGCTATCATTCTTATTTTTTTATTGTTTTCTTTTAATCTATAACAGAGTATTAAAACAAAAGTAGCCTACCGACGTTATAATTGCGTGCTACAATTTCGTTACGAGATTTTATGTAGCTTAAAACTCAGAGTGCGTTTCTTTACCTGTGAACTAAGATGATCAAACATGTCCATTTGGATCTCCTGGGTAGAAGTCGAAGGCGTCCTGGACACAGTAGTTTTCTGGACCATTGATTTATTTGTATGTTCTAATTCTTCTTTATGTTTAATTATAACATGTTATTGTTTAAACCTAGTCATTGTCACCGAAGAGTAGACGTCCTTTTACCGATAGGGATGCTGTGGTGCTGTTGGTGTCACCGCACATCTGTGCCTTCGCCTTGCACAGCTTTCCCCTTTTCTTCCAACGCTGACAAGACGCTACACTGGTGACTCCAGCTGCAAACGGATTAGACCACGCCCCACTGACCAAGCCCCACACATCAATCTATCAACGTGCATCACGGAGGGTCTTCACGTTTTCCCGTGATGTAACTGGGGGGAAAGCATCAGACAAGTCTTTTTTAACGGGGCGTACAATGTTCTCGACCACTCCTGACGTAAACGCGTGAGGCTCAGGTACCTGTTGCCATTTTGCACTTGTTTTCCAAAAAATACTATTTTTAACAGACCATCGATTATTACACAAATAGGGAATATTTTTGTGAGGGGAGGAGTCATTTTGTATACCATTTTGACACAGTTACATTGATGTAGATGAGCACTTTCTGAACGATAGACTAGTCGTGCAGAAACCATGATGCTCGAGGCGATCCAACTTGCGAGATCAAAGCACTACGAAGGACAATCCCAACCTGTTGCCGCTCCTTAGTGGGGAGGTGGTTTGGAGCGCTTCGCTGCATTTTTCTGGTTCGCGTTTGACGACGATATTATTACAAAAAAAACATTTTGCTATTATTTGGTGTCGGGATGCATAATTAAAACACATATTTAGCTATTGGTGCGATGGCGTAAACCCTGGACACTATTCATAGAATGTCCAACGGGCTCCAGAATTATTGGCACCCTTGATAAAAAAATCATAAAAAAGGCTGTATTTAGTGTACAATCATCTATATGTTATGTTCAAACCTATTTTATTGAGTAATCAAATTATTTTCTGAAAACCATAGGTGTCAAAATGATTGGATTGGTGTTATAAATGTGGGGCTTGCCAACCTATGCCTATGGAAATCGAATGTCTTTGCTACACAGAGTGGGATTTGGTGCTGTTGTTGTTCTCTTCCTGTCTCTGCTAGGAAGCTGAGTCTAGGTCATAGGTAGGACTCCAAACATACATCAAAATCAAAACACATGGTTAAGTGAACGTAATATTTGTTCTGCAATGGCCATTCTCAGTCTCCAGACGTAAAACCCAGACCATAAATGTGTGGTCTAAACTGGAGAGGAGGGTCTATAAGTGCAAACCCAAGGATATCAGTGATTCTGAATGGTTCTGAGAGGAGGAATGGTCAAAAATCTTTCCAAATGTGTTCTCTAACTTTATCACAAATTATCGGAAAATGCTCATGTCCTTCATTTTTGCCAGAAGTGTTTTCACAAAGTATAAAACCAGGAGTGGCAATAATTGTGAAACCTGTGTTTTGGGGAAAATCTTTTTTTGGAGTAATGTAAGACTATTGTTGATTTTATTGAATCAATAATAAAGCACACTACTTCACATATGTTAGAAAATAAAGCTTATATCAATAACTGTATTATTTTTTAGTTTACAGTTTATTTTTGTATACCTATTTACCAGGGGTGCCAATAATTCTGGAGCCCACTTTAATGATTGACAGGTGTCACCATTGAAAATCTGAAAGTGACATGCTTTTTATTGAATACAAGCAAATCACAAAACTGTCAATATAATTGAAATGACCAGCTAGCAACTGGTTGTTTTATCTGCTGCTGGCAGTCATCATGATAAAGGTAAACCATGTTATCTACACTGTAAAAAAAGAAAAACTGTAAAATTAGAGTAAAATACTGGCAGCTAAATTCGCCAGTATTCTTCTGTTTTTTTACAGTGCGTCTACCGTAATTTATTTCAACAGTTAATTACTGTAAAATGTATTACAGTACTCTACAGTTGTTCTAGTGTACTTACTGTAATTTAACAATTTAGTACTGTAAAAATATACAGTAATGTTCTGTATATAAGCTTTGCAATACAGTGTACTGTGTGCTGTAAATATACAGTAATGCGCTGTATATACAATTTGCATCACAGTGTACCGACTGTAAACTAACAGTAATATTGTTTAAGCTTGACAGTAGGATACGGTCAGCTGTTTGGTTTCCATTATACTGTGTATTACTGTAAAATTACAGTACAGCAGGTTAATATGATTTTCTTCAACAAGTCAATGATTTTAAAAAGTTACATTTCAAATTAAAAACTCCTGAAAATTGCTAGCATAGAAATGGATCAGACAAGAGATGGCCTTGCAACATTTATTAAAGCCAATGTCATATTACTCACCTTATTTTGTTTTTTACAATCGTTTTCACACTTGTCTCAATACCATGTCCACTTAACACATTCACCATATCATTAGACTATGTGAACTAAACTGTGGATATTTTTGCATTGCTTTCATACTAAAGGCATTCAATCACCACTTCTTCCAAAATTCATGAATACCTCTCTCAGTCAGTGTTCACTACCAGCAAAAGTTTGTACAAATACAGCAAATTTTGCTGACATTTATATACTCTGTTCAAAGCAATATTTGTGATGTACTCTCACAGGATAATAACATGAAACAGAGGGAACAGATTACCAGTCAAATATTTTGATTTTGCTCTATTATGCTAGCTAACAATAGCACTGTGCTTCAACAAATGACCGAAAAAGCAACGCTGGTAAACCAGAATGGAAGTCAGAAATTGCGGGTAACGTTATTTAGCTGAAGTAACGGTACTTGGCTATCCGGCTGTTTTATTGTAGCCTAGATCTGCAATATACAATATTCGCCAAACATTCTAACTGAACCTGAATTGTATTCCAAAGCTAAAAGCAAGCAGCATATGCATGTGATTTTCCTCCAGAAGATGAACGGAAATACACAGTTAACGTTACTGCTTACTGCGTACAATAAACAGTGTGAGCTAGCCAGCTGCGTTATCTGTTGGGTTTTTCGTTCGGTCTAACGTTACTCAGTGAAGTGCAGTCTCCAGAAATAATATTTTAGTTACCCACCGAACTAAAGAGGGGTTTCCAACGATGAAAGCCTTTTGTCCGTCGTGGCTGCAGTTTCTACTCCTCACATTTTGTAATAGCAAAACAAATCACTTAACTTCACCAAAGTTGGTGAAAAGAACTATGGGAAAAATACAGGTGTGAGTCCACAGTTATGGGCGCATTTGGGTGGGCTCAAAATCAACCGTCTTCTTGTAAAAAAATAAAAAATAAATAAAAACTGTATTGTACTGTATAGTTGTAAAATTTCACAGTAGCATGCTGTGTACGGCAAGTCATGCTTTTGGCACCAAAAAAGCGCTGCATTTTACAGTATTGTACTGTACTTAAGAAAAACTACATTACTGTTAGAATTTGGCCGTATTTTACAGTAATTTTTTACAGTGTAACCCATGGCACATACAGTGACCTCCAAATTATTCATACCCCCATATTCCTCTAAGCTACAAACTTTGATCAGGTGCAAGTCTGGAGACAGAGATGGCCATTGTAAAACAGTCATTTTGTGCCCAGTTAGTGGTTTTGAGGTGGCCTTGGCATCATTGTATTGACTAAAGTTCTGTTTGCTGCCAAGATTGAGCTTCCTGACCCTGGCTTTCAGCCAGAATGTCTTGGTACGTTTGGTACTTGCTGCTGTTCAGGATTCAGTTGACATAACTGCAAAGTTTGATCTGCATATTTCACATAGGAATTACTTTTTTTCAAGCACCCTTTTTATGAACTCAAACTGGCCGCTGGTATGTGCGTGGCCAAAAACCTCAATCTTGGTCTCATCTGACCTCAACACACAATCCAAAAAGAAGTTCCCATGAAGTTTAGGAAACAAACTCCAGACATTTTTAATGGATGCTTTTCCTGGCAACCCTTGCAAAAAGCCTATTGACATGGAGGTGGCTTCTGATGGTAGATTTAGAGACATGTCTAAAAATGTGGTCCTTAAAATTTGCCTCCCATAAAATCAAAGACTTTAATCTTCTGAGAAGTGTTTTCCTTTCCCCATGTCGATTGATATATGGATCTAACAAGTGCCTTACCTCATTTTCAGACCCAAGGGAAACCGGACGCCATACGAGACCGCAATACAGTTAGTTCTCTACCCAGGAGATCCAAATGGACATGTTTAATCATTTTAGTTCACAGGTAAAGAAACATACTTGAGTTGTAAGCTACATAAAATCTCGTAACAAAATTGTAGCACGTAATTGTAACGTCGGTAGGCTACTTTTGTTTTAATAGTCTGTTAGAGATGAAAAGAAAACAATGACAAATAACAATGACTGCACATTAAAATAGACAGCGATAGCATTGTAGATATTTTTAAATAAATGTAGGCTTACCATGCGAGTGTTTTCTTCCGCGAATTATATGTGACTCCGGTTGAGATCAACTTTAGAAAGTCACAAACTAAAGCGGATTTATTTTTGTTGGATTTAATTGAAAGTAATTACTACGGACGTGAAAAGTGTGCTACATAAACATCACTATTTTGCTTAAACACAGTGTTACACAGACTTCTTGGCTTATCTTTTTAAAGTGTGTGAATATCGGAGAGGATAGTGACTTGCAGATAGGAGGTACTGTCACTTTCTTCGGTCAGCTAACCTTCACTTCACCCCCAATTAGTGCTGCAGCCTACGTAGCAGGAGGATCCCAATGCTCTAAACTGCAAAGTCCTTCCCTTCACTTGTTCTAGCACTCCACATTTTCAAATAGTAGGAGTATTGGGACGCCACCTAGCGTCTTTCCTGCCCCCGTGCTGACATCCTGTGGAAGACGGTGGAACAACAGACACACTCGTTCCTACACAGAAGAGTCACTTCTTGTGTACTTAAGACAAAAACAAGCCTGCAAAAACTAGCTTTTTTGCAGCCGACAGTATATCGCTGCTCATACACTGTCAATGACCATGGGGACCAAATAATGTAAATACACAACTCTCTTAAGGTCGCAACAATGACATTTTCGGATTTATTGAAATGTTTTGCAGAAGATTAGATTTTTCCCTTGAACGCAAATGAGATGAAACAATGAACTATTGCATTGCATTTTTGTTGTTTTACATGGCATTATGTTACAGGCATTTGACAGACACTCTTATCAAGAGCAACATACAGCAAAGTGCATCACCATAACCAGGATGTACAGTTCCAAGTGCTAGAAGTGACCACATAGATAAACTGAACCCTGTTGGTAAATCAGATGAGTACAAACCCACCAAGAACAAGTAATTTCAATTGAAATATTTTCAATGTTTCATATGAATATTTTCAAATTTTGAGAACTGACCCAACACGTCATCTTGGCATTACAAAGCAAGAGACATTATGATTACATATTCTGTACTCTAATCTATTTGTTGAATTGAATTAAAGGTTTTGAATAAGTAGTAGATTCCATTACAATGTAACTAGAAATAATATTCAGTCTCTTCTGATGACGAGTTTGGGCTTGAAATAATCCATTATAAAAATTAAAACAATTTCAAATGATCACACAAAAGACCAAACTCTTCTGATGTACTCTTCCCACTACTTTTATTGAGTGAGCCTACAATAATAACTTTTTTCCTGTGATAAAATAACATTTATTTACTGCCAGAAATACAGAAGTGTGTAGATTTCGAAGCCAGAAAGGGACTACTTGTGCCACTGAACAGCTTTGGGTTTCTCCACCTCGTAGTTAAGATCTTCAAATTCCTCCCAGGGCTTCAGCTGAGGACCAGGGATCATAACGGTCTTAATGACGGGATCCTTGGCTGGGGCCCAGGAGGGAACAATCTTGCCATGGAGTCTCCAGCGACCGTAGGGGTTCACCACGTGTCTTTCCATGACAAGGTACTCCAGAACATCCCGCGGCACGTCTTCATCCCCCAGCATTAACCTCCCAAAACGGTCATAGATTGCCAGGGTCTGTCTAGAATGCATGCGCACTGTAACCTGTCCATAGAGGTTGCCTTTGCTGACCATGTCAGGGCAGCGGGCGTGTACCACGCGAGGAGGTTCGAGGGACTCCACGAACGCCCAACGCAGCGTCTTGTAGCGATTTCCTCTGACCATCTCGGGATAGCAGCGTTCGCTCACCAGATTGTGCAATTCCACCTTATTGAACTCTGTAAGAGCAGCATGTGCCCGGATGAAGATATCCTGCGCTCGAGTAGGAAAGTCCTTTGTTTTGAACTCAGGGTCATACTCCCTGATTTTGCGTATTGCCAACTGAGAGGCAGCACTCTGTCTCAACTGCTCAGTACGCTGCTTCAATCCTTCTTTGGACAGGCCCGACAGTCGAGCATCACCCTCTGGGGGGATGTATGGGTCAAAGATTCCCGCAGTGCAAGCAATGTTCACAGGCCTTTCAAGGTATTCCTGCCGCATAACAAAACCAGCTCGCCTTGCTGTTGCTTCCGGATTGCCCAAGCCTTTCACACCAACTGAGGGTGGGACGAAGAAGCGCTTCTTAGTCCGGAAAGGGATTACAGATGGAAGGTGGCACTGCACAGCTGGATCTAACAAAGTTCCTTCATGCTTTATTTTGCAAAATATGAGCCGTTGACCACGCAACATTGCCCAACCTGCGGACGCGGCCATTTTGACTGCTTGAAGTTCCCACAATGCTTTGTGATAGATGCTTTCCGGTACATACCATATACATAACTATAGAGAGGGGCTATTTATATTCAATCGTTTTTCTCCTCGATTTTAGAATAGTTGTATTAATCGTTGAATTAAAAAGTCCATTGTATTTATTTAAAATATTAATATGACAAAAGTATTATTTTGTTTATAGTCTTGGTGCCGCAGGAGCGCGAGAGTATCATGGTAGACGATGGCTTGCTCTCTCTGTGAGAATGGTAGTGCCCTACCAGCCTGTGTAGCCTTCCTTTCTCTGAAATAGCAGCAGCCATGAGGTAAGAAGCCCGCGGTTGCTCCCTGTGATTGAATAAAAATTCCCTTAAATATATTTTATATTCAGCCTCGATTATCATGTAGCGGGTTATTAAGGAAAATGGCTTTGCGATGGAGTACCCTGTCGACACATTAGGAGTAACAAAAGCACGATTATTTTTTAGAAACGTGCCCTAGCACGTAGCTGGTTAGCTAGCGATATAAGTCCAACACGGGAGCCATGTTGTCAAATTAAGCCAGAATCTCTGGCTCGGCACTTTGTAGCTATATTGTTCCGACCCTTAATTAACAACTTGAAGAACACGCACCAAATAGTTTAACACGACACAAGATTAAAGTTCCTATTTGGGTTGGTTGCCGATTTCATATACAAGCAATCGGGCAACAAAACATGTAGTCAATTTCTCATGTAGGCCGTGACCAAGTGGGCTGTTTTATTAAGTTTTATTAATTTACTGGTTAGCTAGCCGGATCAGCAAAAATGACACATTTGGCTATAACGACAGCTTGCCAGCAGATCCAGCATATGACATATTGCTAGCTAATAGTTCGAAAGCGAATTAGCTTGCTTCCTAAGTTAGCCGTTAACCAGAGTTGACATGTCGTTTTTCTGGAAGCGTGTTTCCTGTTCCCCTGCCAGCTAACTTTTTCTTGACAATCGCAATTCACTGGTTTATGTTAATTTAACATTGTTTGGCGGATCCAGTTGCCATCCTTGAATATTGGGTGGATATTCTGCATTTATGAATGTCATTTAGTAATCTATTAATCTGGTCATATTTTTGTATGTGAAGTATCCTGTATAGCAAGATGTCGTTACAATCCCTGGATGTAGGCCGTTCTTCAAATCATTTGTGTCAAATGCAAAGTGCTTGCACTTGAATGGGTTCTCTTAAGTGGCTTCTGCAGGAAGAGTGATGTCACAACTGTGGTTCTCATCTCTTTGTGTCTGACATTGGACTGCAGTAGTGAATTGATACTGGTGGGTGTTTGAGTGATCGTATTTTAGAACCAATCTTTCTCAGCATGCTCAGGCTTCAGAAGCGGCTGGCGTCCAGCGTCTTGCGCTGTGGCAAGAAGAAGGTGTGGCTGGACCCCAACGAGACCAATGAGATCGCCAACGCCAACTCCCGTGAGTGTTTTCCGTTGCTCTGATTCGTCCACAGTGGAGGAAGCGGAAATTTCACCCGTATCTGACAACTCTTTGTATTTTCACACCATCGGATCACCCCAAAACCATCGCTATCCTGCCATTGTGTTTCACATTATGAATGGGCCCTGAAGATGTGGAGCTAAGCTAAGTCCAGGCTAATTCCCACATTGGGTTCAACAGCAAAATTAGCACAGATGAACCCCACTGTTTGATTCCCTTTTATCAGTATGAAACCTGGTGGTGAGTTAGTGATGGCTTTGAATGCTCAGAGCCTGGATGTCAGATACGTACTTGGTTTGGATTCAAATACTTCTGTGCTTGATGGATCTTGCCTGGTGCCATCTTGCCAAGGTGGACCAGAAGGCGGGGTTTGCACTTTTTGAGAGTCTTTCATTGGTTCCAATATATCAGTTAAACTCAGTAAAGTGTAGAAAAGCATTTGAATCCAAAACCATGACACATTTGACCCTGGTCTGCTAGATATTGCATCAGTCAGTGGGTCCTCCATGTATTCCAGAATGCATTGCTCTGCTGGAAGTCGATGCTCTGACAGGGCTTGATATTGGCTCTATGTTTTAGACATTAAAACACGTCTGAGAGGCTGCTGGGCACGAGCGCACCACGGTCTCGGATTGAACCTGAGATGCAGCAGTGCTAACTGGCCGGCAGCCCCACAGGAGAAGTACATAATTGGCTTCGCACTGTTCAGAGATATGGGAGGATGCTGTCGGTAGGGATAACACTATCCTAGTTGTGCCATGCAGAGGGCACTATGTGGCACTTATGTGCATGATTTTAACCTTTATTGGAGCCATTTATTTTTGGGGGAGTTTGAAAACCTGTGCGTGCTTGTTTTGTAAAGAGTAAAGCTTCACTGTAGTAGGAGTTTACTCTGGGAGTAACTGATTTGAAACAGTCTCCATATCTCACTTATGATCAAAGCCTTATATGTGCTGTATGTAGACTGGCTCTCCGACCTCCACTGAGGGGTGTTTATTTTGCCAGATGTTATTCTTGTTGAAAATTCTCCCTCGGTTAACGGTGCCCCCTAACGGTGCTTTCCTGTGTGTACTGTGTATGAGAGGCTTGTGTGTTATTGTATGTTATGTTAGGGTTGTTTGTTAATGCCCCTTCTCTCTGTCTACATGGTCTGTGATGGCTGTGTTTGTGGTATTTGTGTTTACATGTTAACAGTGTTTATGGTGTAGGTGGTATATGTGTTGCCATGTAAACCATGTTTAAGGTGTAAATTGTATGTGTTAACATGCTGTGTTGACGATGTAAGTGTCTTAGCATGTTAAATGTGTTAGCATGTGGTGATGTAAGTGGTATGTATGTTAACTATATTTACTGTGTTCGTGTGTGAGCATGTTAACTGTGTTCATGGTGTAAAGCCTGATTTATACTACGCTCAGCTGCGTTCCATACAATGTAGCCTGACGCGCTCCCCCCCAGAAGTGTAACTACGCGCCGTAGCCTCTGCGTAGCATACGGCGTAGGGAACGCGGCTATGTGTAGGCTACGCCGTGGCCTCTGTGTAGATTCGATGCAGATGTATAAATCAGGCTTTAGTGCTGTGAGTGTTAGCATGTTAACTTTGTTCACGGTGTGTGTGTTATGTGTGTTAGCATGTTGACTGTGTTCAAGTTGTAAGAGCCGTGTGTTGGTATGTTAACTGTGTTCACGGTGTGAGTGCTGTGTGTTAGCATGTTAACTGTTCACGGTGTGAGTGCTGTGTGTTAGCATGTTAACTGTGTTCACGGTGCGAATGCCGTGTGTTAGCATGTTAACTGTGTTCACGGTGTGAGTGCCGTGTGTTAGCATGGTAACTGTGTTCTCGGTGTGAGTACCGTGTGTTAGCATGGTAACTGTGTTCACGGTGTAAGTGCTGTGTGTTAGCATGTTAACTGTGTTCACGGTGTGTGTGGTATGTGTGTTAGCATGTTGACTGTGTTCACGGTGTGAGTGCTGTGTGTTAGCATGTTAACTGTTCACCGTGTGAGTGCTGTGTGTTAGCATGTTAACTGTGTTCACGGTGCGAATGCCGTGTTAGCATGTTAACTGTGTTCACGGTGTGAGTGCCGTGTGTTAGCATGGTAACTGTGTTCTCGGTGTGAGTGCCGTGTGTTAGCATGGTAACTGTGTTCACGGTGTAAGTGCTGTGTGTTAGCATGTTAACTGTGTTCACGGTGTGAGTGCTGTGTGTTAGCATGTTAACTGTTCACGGTGTGAGTGCCGTGTGTTAGCATGTTAACTGTGTTCTCGGTGTGAGTGCCGTGTGTTAGCATGGTAACTGTGTTCACGGTGTAAGTGCTGTGTGTTAGCATGTTAACTGTGTTCACGGTGTGTGTGGTATGTGTGTTAGTATGTTGACTGTGTTCAAGTTGTAAGAGCCGTGTGTTGGTATGTTAACTGTGTTCACGGTGTGAGTGCCGTGTGTTAGCATGTTAACTGTGTTCACGGTGCAAGTGCCGTGTGTTAGCATGTTAACTGTGCTGTGTGGGTTAATGTGTTTCCCTCTTGCAGGCCAGCAGGTCCGTAAGCTGGTGAAGGACGGGCTGATCATCAGGAAGCCCGTGACGGTGCACTCCCGCGCCCGCTGCCGCAAGAACACGCTGGCGCGCCGCAAGGGCCGTCACATGGGCACCGGTCAGTTTCAGACCCCAGCGCTGCATCCCAGCTTTGTTTTACACATAGCAGGACACATATATCATATCGATAGCTGGAAGGGTGGTGTCTGTCCGGGTTTTTATTCTAACCAATTATTCTACCTTGAGTTTCAAATCAGCTTATCAAACCAGTGCTGGGGCCTGTTCCACAAAGCAGGATTACTGACTTAGCTGGATACAGAGTAAAACCTGGAACAGCTCTTTTTAATCCAGTCCACGTTCCAGATTTGGAGGTTCTCGGGTATTACTCGGGGCATCCGACTATCACTCCTGCCCCTGGACTACTCCAAGAGGACCCTACTTCCTCTAAGGGCTCACATGCTGTCTGCAGCTCACAATATCGAATAAACGATTGGGCTAAAGAAACAGAAGGCAGAGTCTGACACAGAATCCCATAATAGGTGGGATGTCACGTTAAATGGTTGGAATTTATATATCGCCTTTATCCAAAGGGCTGTACGATTGATGCTTCTCATGCACACATATACACACTCACACACCAACGGCCTTTGGCTGCCGTGCAAGACACCAACCAGCTCGTCAGGAGCTTTTCAGGGTCAGGGACACTTCGACACACCCAGGGCGGAATCAAATCGGAATGTTAACCTCCGTCTCCCCCTCCGTCTCCCCCAGGGAAGAGGAAGGGTACGGCGAACGCCCGCATGCCGGAGAAGCTGTCCTGGATGAGGAGGATGAGGATCCTTCGCCGTCTGCTCCGCCGCTACAGGGAGTCCAAGAAGATCGACAGGCACATGTGAGTCTCTCTCTCAGGCAGGGGGGAACGGTCGACAGGCACATGTGAGTCTCTCGCTCGGACGGGGGGTAAAACGGTCGACGGCACACGTGACCACACCGCGCCAAGCTCCTCATAGCCGACGGAGAAAGGCTGGTGTTAAACAGAAAACAGGCTCGGGTTCTGCCGATTTAAAAACCGGACGTGCTGGGATAGTGAGAAAAGGGCCACACCTTAGCACCGATGCTAATGCACAATTAGTGTTGCATTGGTAGCGGTGCCTAGCTATTCTTTGTGAATTGTAGCTAATGCGACGTGTTCTGTAGTTTGTTCTAATGAGCTTGATGTTCGCTTTTTTTTAACGTTGCTTTGGACAAAAGCATCTATGACTAAATAAAATGTGATGTAACAAAATAAGGGAGAGTCGGGTTGGCGGGATTATAATGAAGCCAGTTGCGAGGGGCTTGTCATTCGGAAAACCTCCGCTAACACTTTGTGTACAGGATCGAAGAACATTGTCTGTGTTTTGAATTCCTGATTTAAACTTGTTGGGCATTATGAGTTACCTGCGTGCTGTACTCTCTTCCAGAAAAGATTGTGAATACTTAAACGGTGGCTTTTTAAAATAATAAAAAATAAATGACTGTACTGTCAAGATAAA
Organism: Conger conger; assembly: GCF_963514075.1. Taxonomy (NCBI): domain Eukaryota; kingdom Metazoa; phylum Chordata; class Actinopteri; order Anguilliformes; family Congridae; genus Conger; species Conger conger. The sequence continues at coordinate 30,158,657 of NC_083775.1, forward strand.
TAGGGCTGTCAACTTAAAAAATTTTTTTTTTTTAAATTTTATTCAAATGTTGCATTCTACAGATTTTTTTATTTGAATAGTTTTTGGGTTGACATATAATGTTAAGTTGCTCTTGTCATGCATGTTCTGTCCATAAGGGGGCGCAAGAAGGGTGCAAATGAGGGTAATGTTGCACTCAAGATTTCACACAAGTCAGTGTGGATGGACAGAGCTAGTTATCCCAAGTTATTCACTGACAATATTAATCAGGATCTAGAGTACAAAGCCGGACTGATGCGTCATCACTGCTTTTATACGGACCACAGTGTTCTCATAAGAACAAGATAGGCAACATTGTAATGAAACAGTTACGTTAAATAATGTTCTGTTCCCGCTTGTCAGCCTGGACTGGCATATTCCTTATTGAGATTATTTGGCAATAAATCACTGGATGCTATTGCCAATGTTTCCTGCTGAACACAAGGGCTCATGCTCAGGGTTCATATTCACAAAGCATTTTGGAGTAGGATGGCTGGTCTGGGATCAGTTGTGCCTTTTAGCTCATAATGGATAAGGTTAGGCTATGGGCCTGGGAAACTGATCCTAGATCAGCGTTCCTACGCTGGGCACGAGGAGACTGGACTGTACACCTGATGGTGTGTGTGTTTTGGGGCCCCCAGGTACCACAGCCTCTATCTGAAGGTGAAGGGAAACGTGTTCAAGAACAAGAGGATCCTGATGGAGCACATCCACAAGCTGAAGGCGGACAAGGCCCGCAAGAAGCTTCTGGCGTAAGTACCGCGGGAGCCAAAATGGCCCCCAGACCAATGAGTTTCTGAGCTACAAACACAGTGTGGAGGCGTGTAAGACATGTAGCCTTGCTGGTGTCAGAGAGCTATCGCACCTGAGTTGCAAATATGCAAATGCATCTATCGCGTACATGTGTTTGACTTACTGCCTCTCTAATTGTGGCCACATCACTATACTATTGTAGTCTCTGCACAAGACTCTCTCGCACTGGCACCGACCTCAGTCTCCAGTCCTGGAGGGCTTAATTGTGCAGATTTAACTCCAGTCCTGAGTCCTGAAGGGCTGCAGTGTCTGCAGGTTTAACTCCAGTCCTGGAGGGCCGCAGTGTGCTGGTTTAACTCCAGTCCTGGAGGGCCGCAGTGTGCTGGTTTAACTCCAGTCCTGGAGGGCCGCAGTGTGCTGGTTTAACTCCAGTCCTGGAGGGCCGCAGTGTCTGCAGGTTTAACTCCAGTCCTGGAGGGCCTCAGTGTCTGCAGGTTTAACTCCAGTCCTGGAGGGCAGCAGTTTCTGCAGGTTTAACTCCAGTCCTGGAGGGCAGCAGTGTCTGCAGGTTTAACTCCAGTCCTGGAGGGCAGCAGTTTCTGCAGGTTTAACTCCAGTCCTGGAGGGCCTCAGTGTCTGCAGGTTTAACTCCAGTCCTGGAGGGCAGCAGTGTCTGCAGGTTTAACTCCAGTCCTGGAGGGCAGCAGTGTCTGCAGGTTTAACTCCAGTCCTGGAGGGCAGCAGTGTCTGCAGGTTTAACTCCAGTCCTGGTGGTTTCCTTTAAATCAGCTTCCAGTCTAGGCTCGGTGCGAGCGTGTGGGAAAGTGCAGCGCTGGGAGTGGCGTCAGCGTTTTTCACAGTTTGGTGGTAAATCGATCCTGCGTCCTATCGCGCACCGACAGTAACCCGAGGAAGCGAAAACACAGGCGGTCGGAGGAAAGGAGCTCCACCCCTGGATCTACCCACAGCTTTTCCAGGGGATGACCCGTTTTTCAATCCCACAAACTCCTAAAACACTGGCAGCTTTCTCACCCCTTCACCTTTAACTCCTTCTACCCCTCTCCCTCCCTCCCTCCCTGCAGCGACCAGGCGGAGGCTCGTCGCTCCAAGACGAAGGAGGCCAGAAAGAGGCGTGAGGAGCGTCTCCAGGCCAAGAAAGAGGAGATCATCAAGAGCCTGTCTAAGGAGGAGGAGGCCAAGAAGTGAGCTTCCTCCAGGCGCTAATAAAGTGTACAGAACTCCTGCTCCGTCTCTCCGAGTCTTCATTCCCTCCCCCCCCCCAGGACGTTAGCCAGCGCGCATGAGAAACGCGCCAACACTGCAGAACTGGCAGAACCTCAGGACCGTCCTTCGCTTCAAATTTATGCTACCGTGTAGCTTTCAGACGAGATGTGCTTAAACCTCAGGGCCTCTGTGCTGTATTCAGCATGGATTTTTTCCCCCCCGTCGGTTTGTTTGATTAGCTCTTGCCTTTTTCATCCATCTAGCTTCTGTGCGCTGGACCTATGACGATTGATTTATTTCGTAGTGAACTCACTCCATCGACAGGAAATCACTCAGCGAGCAGAGCAACTGTTTCGAGTTTGATAGCATTGCCCAAAGCTGGGATATGGTACAGTGCTTACAGACACCCAGTATAGACAACAATGTGGTATTTGTGGCTTGTTGGCTAGCTGGGTGATTGGATTTGGCTAGTGCGGCTAGGTGGCTCATGGCAAACTCGCACACCTATGAGAGTGAGAACTTTGCTCAGATGTTTTTCCATCTTTACATCAACATCATAATGTGGAGTCACATTCCACTTGATTTACTTCGCACACAAAGTGGAAGGCATTATTCACACGTGGGGCCCAGTGTCAGGCCAGGTAGACTTACACAGTTTGTGTTCTGTGGAGCTAATTTCAGCCCCAGGGACTTTTGTACGAGGCATGTACCACCCTTTGCCCTCAAATGTTGTAGACTAGCCAGCAATAGCATAGTATTTCCTCATTTTCATCCATGGTCTTAAAAGTATATCCCAACGATATATGTGGAACAGAGGACGCTCTGTTATATTTCCATGGGAGGTACTGACTAGGAAGTCCAGTTAAACCCCTGGTGTGACGCTCCTGTCCTGGAGGGCTGCAGTTTACTGTGTTTTGTGATTTTCAGCAGCCAATTTAGGCCTTGGTAACGAGGTGTACAGGCTCTTTAGCCAATCAGTGGTTGTGTCCTAAACTGACTATTTGTATTAAACTTGTATACTAGATACATTAGTAGACAAGTAAGCGGTTTCGGCCATTGCATTAATTGTCCGCTGTATTGCAGGAACACATCAAAACAGGCACTGTGACCCAACGGGACTACAGTTTGAGATCCCTGCTCTGAACTGTTTTATATGTTTTGCAGCACTTCTCTGTTTTGTCGGGTGGGAAGGTTGTCTCCTCTTGGCTGGCGGGGGAGGCAATGCATTACCGGGAACTGAAGTCTGTAGTTGGCCACGATGTAAAAGCTGTACACAATCGCCGCCTTACAATGGCTGCACTGTTCTGTCTTCGAATGCTCAGTCCAGTTCTTGTTTCTGCCTTCAAATATTCACACAACACTGGAGCCCTTGAGTGTACCCACTGATTCTTAAGCATGTCACTTGGTGCTTCTGGTTACACCCCCGTCACGCCTACCAAAAAAAGGAGTCCAAGATTTGCGCGGAACGCTGCCAAATGTTTAGAGCGAACATCGTGCCCAAGGCAAAAGGTAGCGCAACGAAGCGAAATGTTTTTGAAATGTAGCATGCGAATCGGATGCAGATGTTAGCTTGTTCCCACAGGGTAGAGCAGGTTTAAGCCAGCTGGGGTGAGTTCCTGGTGGTTACCTCTGCATTAGCCCCTCCCGATAATGTACCGGGTATCCAGGGTTACCATGAGGCATAAGGGAATGATGGAATAAAGTTCTAAACTGAAGGCCAGATCACAGCAGATTTTATACCAGAAGGCTTTTGGTCTTAATTAGGTAAGGTTAATTGTATAGCATTTCTTCACAATTACAAACATGAAAATCAGTTCAGTGCCATGACTTCTTTCTTTCTCCGTTCTCTTAATTCCCACAGGTGTAGTAGCCGAATGTTGCTATAGGAACTCGAAGCTATGCCACAATTTTCTTGAGCACAGGATACACGGTCATATGAAATGGTTCTGATCAAAATAAGGATAAATGTAATTTTTTAAAAGAATAATTTGGTAATATACACATGGACAAACATACACTACAACTGAATATTAAGAAAAGAAACGTCAAAAACTGTATTTAACCATCTCCAGGACTCTCCCATACAGCCTAAGAGGAGAAAAAAAAAAACCTCTTTATGTAGCTGTGATTTGTGATACTATGCTAATGTTGGTACAAGACCATAAATTCAACCCTGTGCCCGCGTACACGGACACATTCCATGCATTTATAGGATGTTTGGTGGTAGTTATGGTAATTCTTTTTGTGAAACCAAGCGCAAAAAAATGGTTTCAATGGAATCATATATTTCACGTGCATTGTACAACTTAGAATAGTTGACATAAAAGGCAGTTTAGGTTACCATGGAATTACACCCCTGTATATGGGAGAATTACTTGTTATCCAGTTGAAATTTGTAATAAACTGTCAATATTGTAATTAAATATACGGAACTATTTGAGAATCTGACAAAGCATATTTTCTGATTAGATGGGTGTATCTCATGACAGATAAGTGCGTCACAATGTTACGGTTGAGAATGTGACAAAAAGTATGGGGAAATTCGGCCTACTTGTCATTTAAAATTATAATTCTAACCTAATATATATTTTAATTATTATTGATAATTATTTATATGTATTTGTAATTGGAAGTATTTAGGCTATGCCTGCGCAAAAGGGCATTTTTCTTTTTTATAAGGAGTGAAAAGAGAACGCTGGCTTCTTGAAAATAGTGTCAAAACTCGTCGGTGGGCTTTTGTAGTACTGTCGGCCTACACATTTAAATGCTCTATTATAGTCATTATTCATTTTGATTTCGGTATTTACATTGCAGTCATGATAGCCTACTTTGCGAGTGGGTTCAGAAATGTGATGAATTGTGATGAATGGATTCCTAATGCTGGAAGACTGTCGCCACCCTGTGCTGTATCATGGGTACTGTACCGAGTTGTCGTTTTGCGCTTTTGATTAACATTACGTCGATTATCTTGACAAAATGTTCTACAGCCTACATCTTTACAGATCCGGATGCGTCAAATAGCCCGTGTTTGAAATAGCCTGCTCCAATCGTCCTCCGGTATTGCATCTTAGGAGGAGCGGAATGATGTGAAATCGGTGGGAGTCTGGGCTTGTTTGATATGAGCCGAAACTCTGGTCTTATGTGGACGTGAGCCATAACTACAGTGTGTTCATTGTCACCTCACCTGTAAAAGATCCTACAGAACATTACAACGGAATCTCTGCCTCGTTCTAGTAGCCTAACGAGGGGAATCTATTTATTGGCGTCCGTGAGAGCCTGTATGATTTACAATACTGTTGCATTTGGAATGCCAGGAGTGGCTTTCACTCACGTCATGGGACTCAACAATCAACCCAATCAATCACAGTATTTAGTCAGACAACATTAAGTCAAAATGCCTTGGGTAACAGACAGGCCAAAACAATAATGCCACGCATCCTGCATGAGCCAATTGGCGCCAACTCCAAATCCCATACCCATGACAATTATAGCCTATACAAATTGCTGTTTTAAATGAATTGCAGAAAATCATCTATAGCCTACAACAAGTATATGAGCTGCCACAAACGATGTATATAGACCTTGTCACTATTGCTTAGTATAGGCCTATGTGACCTCACGGTGTAGTGCTTTTCTCTCTGTCTCCTTTCAGAGCGGGGCAGGTGGATTGCTGCTGAACTCCTTTCAGAAAGTCTCATTAAAAGTTTCATTAAAAAGTCTCATGACATTTTTTTTTGTGTTTTTGTTGAAAAAGTCTTATTTCCATTCCTAATATACGACAGTTCTATCTTAGAAAGAGGTCGGCTTTTGTTTTCGGAGCACTGCTGTTAAAGTCCCTTCTTCATGGTCTTCCCCCTTTTGTCCGTGTTAAATGTTACACACAATGCGGATTAATGTGGAATTTATTTTACATCAGGGGGCGTCCAATCTTATTCGATTGGTCTATTTTGGCGCAGGTTTTTGTTTGACCCAGCCTCACCGAGCCCACTTATTTGTTTTATTATTATTAGTTCTTGAAAACTGACAAGGAAAACCGCGATTCAGTGGAATCGGGTGTCGTAGTGCAAGGCGAAAAACAAAAGACCTGCACCCACATCGACCCTTTTCGGATCAGATTGGACGCCCCAGTTATGCATAGAGAGATCCTGCCGTTGCCACAGTCGCCAGTTTCTGATCTTACCGCTGACAGCGCGGACACAGGCTATTCCGATTAGCGTCGAATCCAGCCAGTGCCAGGCATGAGGGCGGACTCTGTTGCGTGTTTTTTTCCTGTGAATCATTTTGTGTTCTGTCATACAAGGATGTTGTCTGCATTTTCTCCACATGAGTTCGGCCTAGAAATTCACGGTATCAGGGCTAGGCTAGTGAGTCCAGCTCGCGCTCTCCCCCTCTCCCACCGGATGAGAGTATAGTCTATATGTCAGCGGTCAAGGCAGTGTTTATGCAGCTCGTATAAATTATGAATGCGCATAAGTGATTGTGTAAATGTATGCAAGGAGTGCTACCCTATTTGAACACTGCTGCATTCTCGCCCTCTTCTGTGAGCTCGTTTTCGCCGAGAGGTGTCTGTGTCAGCATGTTTGAGCATGTCCTTGCCATACACCCCGCATGTTAATAAGTGTGTTAAAGTTACACAAACAGACCTTACCATGGGAGAGCGTGACAGTGGGCGTGTGTTTGTCTGAGCATGTGTGAGTGGTGTGCACGTGTGCGTGAGACAGTGAGAGGGCGCACAGCCACGGAGCACCTGGTGCAGAGCAGAGTCTGTGGAATGTAGCCGGGTCAGCTGCTTAGCATTAAACCCCCCCCCCAAAAAAACCCTGGCCCCATGGGGGCTGTTGGGTATCCCCCCCGCCCCCACAAGGTGACCTGACCTATTTACAGTCTGGAGGCGGTATGGAGGGGTGGAGGTTGAGGGAGGGGGGGTCCATCTTCTTTCCCAGCTGAGGAGGGGCGGTGGTTGAGAACGGTGCCCTTTTTTTAAACCCAGCTACCGCCTGTAATAACTCATAAGGCGGTGCTCCTCAACCGTTTCCTGTTATGGCTGTACTCTAAATCACACGTGACCCCGTGTCACGGCTGTGTCCTAAATCACACGTGACATTGTGGCTTCATCGCAGTCAGGCCCGCCAGTCCCCGTTTCTTCTGTCCTCTGAGTATGAAGATACTTTAATCGTTTTGGTGAGAAAACACACACACGCGCAGGCACACCCACACACACACACACACGCAAGCCCACACACACACACACACACACACACGCGCAAGCACACACACACACATACGTGCAAGCACACACACACACGCACACACAAGCAAGCACACACACACACACACACGCGCGCAAGCACACACACACACAAGCACACACACACGCAAGCCCACACACACACACACACGCGCAAGCACACACACACACACATACGTGCAAGCACACACACACACGCACACACACGCAAGCACACACACACACACGCACGCAAGCACACACACACACACACAAGCACACACGCAAGCACACACACACATAAGCACACACACACACTCACACACACACATAAGCACACACACACACTCACACACACATAAGCACACACACACTCACACACACACACACACACTCACACACACACACACACTCACACACACACACACACACTCACACTCACACACACACACTCACACACACATAAGCACACACACACTCACACACACACACACACTCACACACACACACACACACTCACACACACACACACACACTCACACACACACACTCACACACACATAAGCACACACACACACTCACACACACACATAAGCACACACACACACTCACACACACATAAGCACACACACACTCACACACACACACACACACACTCACACACACACACACACACTCACACACACACACTCACACACTTCGCAGGCCCTGCTCAAATGCAGACAGGCGGCTCGGAGATAAAGAGCGGCAGTCGGGCTCTGTCCAGCCAGAGGAAGCAGACCAGTGCAATCTAATCACATCATTAAACCCACACAGTGTCTCGTACTCAAACAAACACACACACACATAAATACATAAACACACGCACACACACACCCAACCCCAGGATAGTGTGGCAGGAGGAAGTGCCTGTGGGGAATGGGGCCTTGTCTCTGAGCAGGTCAGGTGACTGTAGTGTTTCCGGACCTGTACTCTGCGCCTGTCTCTGAGGAGCGGGTCAGGTCACTGTCGTGTTTCTGTACCTGTACACTGTGCACCTGTCTGGGCTGCTCTGCCCCCTGCACTGCAGTCTGGGGGAGCTGGGGTGAGCAGCAGGCCTGTGGGAGGGTGGAGGGGAGGTGGAGGGGAGGGAAGGTGGGTGGAGAGAGGAAAGGAGGTGGGGGTGGACAGTTGCTCTTTTTATTGCGCCTTCTGCTCCGCTCAGGTTCTACAGGCCACAAAACAGGGACTGTCCACCCCTCTGCAGCCCCTCATCTTTAGGAACAGCTGGCCAAGATCAATATAGATGCACACACACCCACATGCAACCACACCCACACGCATGCGCACAAACTCACACACGCTCGCACGCAACCACAAACTCACACGCCACCGCACACACACAAAAACTCTCATACACAAACACAGACACACACAACCACACACGCACACAAACTCACACGCATGCACACACACAAACTCATACACCACCACACACACACACAAAAACTCAAATACACAAACACACGCACTCACACGCCACCACACACGCACACAAACTCACACGCAACCACACACATATAAACTCACATACACAAACACAGACACACACAACCACACACGCACACGAACTTACACGCATCCACCCACAAACTCACATGCCAGCACACACGCACACAAACTTACACGCATGCACACACACAAACTCACACGCCACCAGACACACACAAAAACTCACGTACATAAATATACACACACACAATCTGACATGCACAAACACATATACACACAACATCACATACACACACACACACACACACACAAATACACTCCTGACGTATCAATCACAAGTTCTCTCTCCTCTCTCCCTCCCTCTCCCTCACACTCCTGTTGTATGTATCTCTCTCTCTCACACACACACACACACACACACACACACACACACACACTCACACTTCCTCTCCCTTTGCCCCAGATGCACACACTTTTTCGAACAAACGGCTGGACTCTGCTTTTCCTCCCACAGGTGTCTATAAATAGATCAGTTCTGGACGCTGTTGCACAACAAAACTGAAGGTGGATCTGCCACATCACCAAAAAAGGGCTGTTCCTCTCCCAAATCTCCTTCATCTTAAACCAAAAAAGGGCTGTTCCTATCCCAAATCTCCTTCTTCTTAAACCAAAAAAGGACTGTTCCTCTCCCAAATCTCCTTCATTTTACACCAAAAAAAGGACTGCTCATCTCCCAAATCTCCTTCATCTTACACCGCTCAGACACAAAGGAGAAAGGACTATCACAGTAAGTGCATATCCCCATATATAAGGACTCAATATTCCAAGTACACACTCCTACACATAGTGACTCAATATCTCTGGTACACACTCCCACATATGGAGACTCAATATCTAACACACACACTTATTTGCGTGCGCACACGCACACACACACACACACACAAATACACTCATGCTGTATCAATCACAAATGACACACACACACACATGCTTCCTCTTTCTTTGCCCCAGACGCACACACCCAATCATAAATGCGGAAATAAGACAATGTCTTAAGATAAGACCTATCACTCGCAAACCGCATCATCTGATTTCTTTCAACAACGAAGTTCCGGTGGCCCGAAGTCGAAAAGCCAATTGAAGAAATGAATGAGATTAACCGAGGACAGAGAGGATGGAAATGATTTGGCGGAATAAATCATCTCTATCCGCTAACGTCGTTCTTCAGTCATTTCAGGCATCCTCAGGGCTGATTGTCCAGTGAGGAACAATCTCCATTGTCTCTGAACTAAAATCAAAATGGTTGGGGCACAGGCCGCTTTGCTGGCTACAAAGCCATGCAGTTACAGTTATTTAGCTGACGCTTCATTTTTATCCAAAGCAACGTATAGTTGATTAGACTAAGCAGAAGACAATCCCCCCTGGAGCAATATGGTATTAAGGGCCCAACAGCTGTACGGATCTTGTCATGGCTACACCGAGGCTTTCAGGGTCCCAGTCGTGTAGCGTAGCCACGAAGCTACACACTGCCCCATAGAAAATCAATGAGCAACCTGTGATACATAAGAAGTACCTCAATGGAAACGCACGTTTTAAATAGCATGCCCCCCTGGTCCTAATCTTCTTTCATCTAGGGCAATTTCAGTCCTGGAGGGCCGGTGTGTATGCAGGTTTTTGTTTCCACCAATTACTCAGGCTAAATAAGCTAATTGGCCAGATGCACCAACACTAGTTCACTCTGATTAGATCACAGTAAAACCATATCATACAGGGACACAAGAACAGTCATTGACTGTCATTAATGCCTTCATCAAGAAATGTAGCTAAAATGTCGTTAATATTAGACCCAATTTAGTGATTAAGACCAGCAGTTGGCATGAAAACCAGAAACAGATACGGCCCTCCTCTGATCTAGGGCACGGGTGGCAAACCCTGGTCCTGGAGAGCTGCAGGGTGTGCTGGTTTTTGTTTCGTTACTCGGCAGTTAATCGATCAATTAAAGCAGCTACCTCACCTCACCTGGTTCTTGGGTCTGAATGGGTTGCTGAGTTTCGGGTGAAAACAAAAGCCGGTGCACCCTGCGGCTCTCCAGGACCAGGGTTGGCCACCCCTTATCCAGGGCACGGGTCTGCAGCTCAAGGGCTGGCAACTACTTCTCCACCCTCCCTTCACCGCCAGTCAGGTGTGAAGACTGTCTGCCGAATCAGTAGCACTAATTACCTGGGAGAAAAAAACAGGGCTGGATTTGGATTCAAAGGCCAGAGCTGATCCCTGGTCTAGGGAGTGTTCGGGAGACCTTGAACATGCTTCTTTGCGAAACTCATGAAAATGAGCAACGATTTTGATACTCTCTTCATAAACACAGGAAGTGAGGAATTAACAGGGTAGGTATGTGGCGGCACGGATGGTGCAGTGGGTAGCACTGCCGCCTCACAGCAAGGAGGTCCTGGGTTCGAATCCCCGTCGGCCGGGGCCTCTCTGTGTGGAGTTTGCATGTTCTCCCCGTGTCTGCGTGGGTTTCCTCCGGGTACTCCGGTTTCCTCCCACAGTCCAAAAACATGCAGGTTAGGCTGATTGGAGAGTCTAAATTGCCCATAGGTATGAGTTATGAGTATGAGTATGAGTTATGAGTATGAGTATGAGTTATGAGTATGAGTATGAGTATGAGTGTGTGTGCCCTGTGATGGACTGGCGACCTGTCCAGGGTATATTCCTGCCTTTCGCCCAATGTATGCTGGGATAGGCTCCAGCCCCCCTGCGACCCTGTTCGGGATAAGCGGGTTCAGATAATGGATGGATGGATGGATGGTTAAGCTACATGACTTGGACCTGCAAGGTCGGTGGTTCTAATCCCGGTGTAGCCACAGTAAGATCCACCCTTGAGCAAGGCCCTTAACCCCTTAACCCTGCATTGCTCCAGGGGAGGATTGTCTCCTGCTTAGTCTAATCAACTGTACATTGCTCTGGATAAGAGCGTCTGCCAAATGCCAATAATGTAATGTCATTAATGTCCATAGGGAATTCCTTTGGTACAACTGTCTTAGCTAGTTGGGTCAATCACAAATATTTCACAATTTATGAAATTGCCGACGTGTACGTGGGTTTTTCTTCACATATTATTTTTATCATTTCTTCGCCAAGGGTTTCTTTCAACACCAGACAGAATGAATAATAATTACTTTATTTGTATAGCACTTTTCGAGCATACAGCACAAAGTGCTTTACAGCAGTGGAAAAACAGATACCATAAACATAGACACAATGCCAAATGGACAATACGTTACTTCAGATGACATAAAATATCAAATCTATACATTTATAAAAAACAAATCATATTTTAAAAGACAAAGTAATTAATAAATAAAAAGACCATAAATTCCATGTAGTTCAATTTGAAAATTACCTCTGGGGTCAGTTTTCTTAATATATTATTTTTATTATTTTGTCAAATGACGCATGAAATGACAGTGTGTACATTAATTTGATGTGTGGACGCGTTTGCCAATGGATGTGAACAACAGTACCCAGTGCCCAACAGACTTTCCCTCAGGGGTGGATCTGATTATTTTGGGGCCAGCGTGCCACCATGGGGCCCCTCTCCCATCTGCCCCTTCATATAATGCAGTGGTCCTCACTCCGGTTCCTGGAGAGCCGCAGGGTGTGCTGGGGTCCTCACTCCTGGTCATGGAGAGCTGCAGGGGGTGCTGGCTTTTGTTGTTAATCAGCACTTAATTGATCAGTTAAAGCAGTTGATTACACAGTTAACTCACCTCACCTGGTTTCTTGGATCTGAATCAAGTTGCTGCTCTTAAGGCAAATATAAAAACCAGCAAACCCTGCAGCTCTCCAGGACCAGGAATGAAGATCATTGATATAACGTATCATAAAAGGCATCGTTGGGCAGCTAGTGGTCAGAGGCCCCCTAGTGGTTGGAGGCCCGTTTCAAATGAAGGTGCAGATCTGCTCTCCCTCACAAACAAACGCGCTGGATTATGAAACACTTGTCTTTCCCCACAGTCCTCCACCGGAGAGTTTTACCATCAGGCTGTTCTACCAGCGTCACGTAACCGTTAGGGGACCGGCCGGTTGAAATCTCGGGCAAAGCGCTTTTGTCGTACCCTTGAGAAGGCTCTTCACATGGCTGAAATATCCAGCTGTAAACACCGGGCAGTAAGTGCTTTACGTTGCCCGGGAGACGGACGCGTGCTCAGGAAATAAATAAAAAGGGATCTTCGAAAGATCTGTCTGTCACGGGGTCAGGCTCCTTTTGGGACGAGTGGGATGTCTACGGAGGCACGCATCTCGAGTTCCCACAACAGGGACGCAGCTGTTTCAACTAGTACGGAAAAAATCCGCCGACAGTATCCTAAACAGACAGATCGAGGAGGACTGCAATGTATTACTGTTGAAAAAGAAGAGTGAATGGTGTTTCTCACCTTGGAGCCTGATGACTGCAATTATCCAGATCAATTTACCAGGCTTGTAGAGAATGATCCATTAAATAGTTGTCATAAATATGTTCTCAATATCACAACGGTAACAAGAATAACAATACCGTATTAATATATGCACAGTGCAGTCTGAGCGCTGTGGATGAAATTAATCAATTAATAAGCAATCACCTAAAAATGATGACAGCTGCAGTGGTAATAACAGTAAAACTGAAATGTGAGTGTGCATGTTAAAGAGGCACAATGTTTACAGAGGGCTGGGAGGGGGTAGAACAGCTTCACCCATAGTGCTTTGCAGCAGTGTTTACCCTCTGGGCTCAGAGTACACAAAGGACATAAAGCTGAGCTCCCATGTGAGTCCTAACAGAACTCCCACTCAACTCTCTCACACAGGAACTGTCATAGAGCAGAACTCTCTCACACAGGAACTCTCACATAGAACTCTCTCACACAGGAACTCTCACAGAGAACTCTCTCACACAGGAACTCTCACAGAGAACTCTCTCACACAGGAACTCTCACAGAGCAGAACTATCTCACACAGGAACTCTCACAGAGAACTCTCTCACACAGGAACTCTCACAGAGCAGAACTCTCTCACACAGGAACTCTGATAGAGCAGAACTCTCTCACACAGGAACTCTCAGAGAGCAGAACGCTCTCACACAGATAAAATGTTCCCGGCTCAGATAAAATGAGATAAGCCATATGTTGTGGTGTTCTGTGTAAAATGTCTCAGTGCCAAAAGTGGAACATCATGTCAAAAGTGCATTTTTATATTTTATTTAATAGTTGTCACACCCCATGATTCACCATACACTGAGTCAGGCAAGCTTTTTCATGCATAAAGAAGAAAAATGAGAACAAAAGATTTGAAAATATTCAGGGTTATCAGTGTTTATTAGTGCCAAGTAGAATTGTCACAAATTTTTTTGGGAACAGGCTGAGCACTCCTTTGTAGCAAAATGACTCTTAATCCATACCGAGGCCATTCACAATAAATTTAAGATTTCTGAATTGAAACCATTCACTTCTATGAGCGTTACGGCCTGATGTTTCTCTACTCAAAGTATCTTTCAACTTTCAACCAGAGGAACTCTCACACAGAGGAGCACTCACAGAATAGAAATATCTCACACAGTGTGAGTCTGAAAGGGCGATACTTTCTCACAGAAGCAAGGCACGCCGTTACAAAAAACAAAACTGCCTCAGTGCACTGATCCGATATACAGGTAATTGCCAAACTGAAGGAAATACCTCCCCTGGCATCATTCTGCGTGAAGTTCTTGACAAAACTACCAGCTTCTGCCCTACTTTGGCATTTGAGGTCAACATGTATGTCATGTGTATTTCATTCTATTGCATTGTGCTGTAGAAAACAGTTTTACATATAATCCATTGTCAGATGAAGCAAATAAGCCCTAGTCCTTATCTTTGTTGTACTTGTAGCACTTGAAATTGCTCAACCCTCTAGGTTCCTTCAGCGCACTTGTTCCCAGTGATGGGTACTTTGCACTTTGTTGTACGTCGCTCTGGATAAAATGTAATGTAATGTAACATGCTGTTCTGTGGTCCAGGGGTTTTAAACTCCAGTAAAGCACGACGCCATTAACCCAGTAGTGCCAGTCCCCTCATTCTTTCTCAGAAACATTCCTGAATTCACAACAAAAGTAATGATCAACTGAAGGGACGCGGTGCCAAGCGCCGTCGTCCGGCGTGACCCGACAACACACCGCTACTGTGGCGGGCAGGCGAGACTGAGAGGCTAATCATTTTCCATTTCCATCAGCCCGTTTACTGCCGAGATCGCCACTTTACTGCTGTGTGCGACGGGTTTCATAAGCCTGTTATTTCAGCCACACTTGCCAGCGGAATTAATATGAACTTTGGAGGCAGAGTCAGAAGTTACGCGGCCGTGTTGTATGAACTCCTTTACCTACTAGGAGATATCCAGAGCTTGAGTTTGTTCCCCCCCCCCCCCCCCCGGTATTATTTCAGAGTCCACCCCTTTCGTTCCTCAGCATTAGATTTGTAACGATTCCATTACTCTTACCCCCCCTCCCTACCCAACAGCTGCTCTGGGAAAAGAAAAAAAAATACTCTCTCCTATATTAAAAGCAGGAAGGCGCTGATGCTGCAGACCAACTTGAGCCAGACTCCGAGAGCACTCCACCAGAACTTGGCAGGGAGCGAGAAAAGGGAGAGCGACGCAATCGGGGAGATCCGATTGGCCGATAGCCCAACCTGAGCCTCGACTGACCCTCATTGGCTGTCTCGGTTATGAAAAAAAGAAGAAGGGGGGGTTGCTCTCGGATACAGTCGCGCGCACACACAGACACACACACACACATGTATACACAGTTACCCAACCGCCCTGCTGCAATCTTTCATGACTCTCCCGCTACACGCACAGCCCCCCCCCCCCACACACACACACACACACACACAGCAGAGACAGGCCCAGGGCTAATTCAGTACCAGGCACTCATGTTACTACTGAAGCCAGAGAGAGGGTCAGGGGGGCGGGGGTAGCGCTTGAGAGGGAGGGGTGTGGAGGGAAACAGTGGGGAGGCTTCGGGTGGGGGTTGGGAAAGCACAAGGAGGAACAGCTTGAAATTCGGGACTTCAGCAGAAAGTGGGAACGTGGTAGGGTCTGTGAAAGAGAGAGAGACAGACGGAGAGAGAGAGAGCGAGTGAGTGAGTGAGTGAATGTGGGAGGGAGATAAAGAGAGTGGGGGGAGTTTCGATAAAGCAAAGCCGGGAAGCCGACTGATTGATCTTCTCCCCGCACGGAGGAAGGGGCAGAAACGAAGATGACGGATGAATGAAAAAAGTTGGAATGGATGTGAGCGGAGCGTTTAATGGGGCAAAGACAGAGTGATATAAGACAAGAGGAGGCGTGGTGAGAGAGAGAGAGAGAGAGAGAGAGAGAGATAAAGGTGTGTGTGTGTGAGAGAGAGATAGAGGAAAATAAGAGTGTGTTAGGCAAATAGGCAGAGATAAACGGCTAAAGGAGGCAGAGGAAGAGGTTTGCCGGAGAAGGCAGCAGTTAAACTGAAAGAGAGAGAGTATAGGAGGCAGGAAGTGAGAGAGAGGGAAAGAGAGGGAGAGAGAGAGAGAGAGAGAGAGAGGGAGGGATGAAGGGGCTGCTGTTAAGGCTGCTCTTCTCCCTGATGCTCTGTCTCTTCATCCTGGGAACAGTCCTGACCGCCTTCGTATGGTACGTCTTCAACTACAGGTGAGTCCTCAGCTGATCTGGGATCAGCTCACCCCTTTCACCATCGGTCAGGCGAGATTGCTCCGGGGTCAGCGCTCAGGAAGGCAACTTTTATCCGCTCTGTCTCCAGCGCGGGGGGGGGGGGGGGGGGGGGGGACTGTCCCAGTGTGGACGGACGTCTCCCCCTGTGGAGACAGGACCCCCGCAGTCAGGCCCCCTGTGGAGACAGGACCCCCGCAGTCAGGCGCCCGGAGAAGGGATTTACCCTGAGGAGGCAAGAGAATGGAATTCCAGGCTGGATACTTCTGGGATTAATTGCTTCCTAACGCAGTTTCCTTGCGGGAAAGTGAAACGTTTGGGAGGGAAACGTTGCGCCGGCCGCATTAAACAATGCCGTTCTTTTCCACTCGAGGGTCGACGGCTCGTTACGACAGCGCTGAAAGAATGCTGGGACCCGGTGATCTGTGTGGAAATTTTTGCCCGGCTTGGCTCCGCAATCAGAGTCTCTCAGAGCGATTAGGTAGATGAATCCAGGAATGAGTCAAAAGTCCACTGATATGGCCACATATCCAAAGCACGAATCTGCACTCCCTGTATTCTATAGGTCAGGAGAAACGTGGGGTAACTCAACTCTCAGCTCTGCTAATACCCTTTGAAAAGTTATTGTTTTGTTCAAATTCTGTTCTAAGGTTGATGGGTCATGGGAGTTATATTGCTCAAGAAAAATGTTTTGGGGAAGTACATTTATGCTGAAGAAAGATACAAAAATAAAGGCTATTGTAGATACAAGTATATGTGATTCAAATAATGGTTCTATGGTTTTGTAAGCCAGGTTCAAATGTTAAATGTTATACACATTAATGTTAAATAATGATTTAATTGAATGTTGGTTTCTTCTTCTGATTTGTTGAATGGGCCCTGGTCCACATAAAAAAACTCTGCTGTTATCTTTATTATCATTCTTTGAGACTTGAAGAACAGTGCAAAATTTGTGAGCTAATTTGGAATAAAGTTGGGGAAATGTTGACTAAAACAACACTTCTCCGTCACATTAGTTTTGTTCAGAATGTACTGTACATAAATGTTACTTAAAACTCTAATTTACTTACAAGTCACTATGGGTAGGTCTACTACTACAATGATTAGTTGCTTCAAGCTAACCTGTAGCTAGCACGGTTATTTTAAAACATAAAGTGAGTAGCTCTTACTTTTCTCCATGTTGCCGGTGAGGACATGCCTTTCCTGGTTGTTTCCAAAATACTTCAACAAATGTTGCAATTTTTGTAGAATGTTTTTTATTAAATTGAAAAGGATTTTTAGTCATTGGGGTTGATGGTAATTATTTCTATGCTGTTAAGCTGATTTGGTTGTGCTAAAAATGTGTTGTGGTGTGATTAAGCTGTATGTAAACAAGGCAGTGGTTTGGTCAGGTGTATTTAGCAGTGGTTTTCTTTACATCAGCTAAATTTAGTAGGCATTTCAACTCGCATATTTCACGCTGCATTAACTGATTTAATCATTCATTTATATGTCTGTGTGTGTGTGTGTGTGTGTGTGTGTGTGTGTGTGTGTGTGTGTGTGAGAGAGAGCGTGTGATATACTCATACACACAATTCAAGCTTGATATACATTCGATGTGTATTTGAAATGATAAATGTATGACTCATTAGTTTTCCTTCCCATAGAGGCTGTTTGGTTCACGCTGCGTTTCTGTCTCCACAGTGATGTCAAGCCACACAGCCCCTCAATTCAGGCTCACAAGAGCCCAGAATTGGACCCCTCTTTGGCGTGCAAGGAGTGCAGGTGAGGGAGGGCCTGTTGCCTTACTGCAGCGATGGTGGTCTTTGCGTGTCTGTTTGCTGGACGGCCTGGTCTGCCGGCCTGGTCTAGCTTCTGTTTGTGTACAGCAGGGTTATTTCATTGGAGCCAGATGCCGAGATTGTTTTCAATACGTGGGAAAATCCTCAAGCCTCATAACAACATAATGAGTAGATACAAATGGGCGGCCTGTAGCGTAGTGGTTAAGGTGGTTAAGCCTGGACCTGCAATGTTGGCGGTTCGATCCCCAGTGTAGCCACAATAAGATCCGCCCAGCCGTTGGGCCTTTGAGCAAGGCCCAGGCCCTTCACCCTGAATTGCTCCAGGCGAGGATTGTCTCCTGCTTAGTCTAATCAACTGTACGTTGCTTTGGATAAAAGCCTCAGCCAAATGACATGTAATCGTATGTAAAATTAAGTGCGAGAAGCTTGCTTTGAGTTGTGTGTTCGCTTCTGTAGGAAGCTCTCTCATCTTTCTTTTCACACCCTTAATTCAAACTAGACTTGACAATAGTCCAAATCGTAAATGGCTTAAATCAGTGGTCCTCACTCCTGGTCCTGAAGGGCCGCAGGCTGTCCTGGTCTCAGCACTTAATTGACCAACTAAAGCAGTTAACTCACCTCACTTGGTTTCCTGGGTCTGAATTGGTTGCTGATATTAAGGGGAGAACAAAAACCAGCAGAACCTGTGGCTCTCCAGCACCAGGAGTAATGTAATGTAATGTAATGTAATGTAATGTAAATGATCATAAAAGTTTTAAACTGACAGTTTTTATCCACAAAATGTGACAGTTACATTAATGGTTCACAGGTAGAGACCAATGGTAATGCCGGAATCAGACTAAACAATATATTAGTCTTTCACAATGGTCACTGTATCAGATTAGGTAGTCATAGTGCCATCAAGTCTTGGCCAGGAGAGTGGCAACACTACAAGTATTACCCTGACCAATCATCCTACACTGCCGAAGCACTATGTGTGATATTTACCTATGTGCACCAGAGAGCGCTCTGTCATCCTATTGGTCAACGTCAAGGAACACATACTTGATCGTCATCAGGAGTATCAAACTAGGCAGGAAAAGACAAAACATTATGACATGCTAGACTTCTCATCGGGTTGTTGTGGGGCATCCCAGATGCCACATCGCTGATCTTCAAATTATGTGACACTACGAGGGGTAAAGACGTCCGTTAGTCGTTCCTCACGTTCATTTCGTGCCCAATGCTGGAAATTTGTTGGCGGTGACAAAATCATGTCAGAGTTGTATTGTTTATAGAGAATTTTTCATCTGTGCTGACTTTGAGCTTCCAGAGTCTATGCTTTATTTAATACTAATACAAACAGAATACAGAGAATATTTTCTACCAAAAAAAAGCAATGTCACTTTAAAATAATTCAGCTTCACTCTGCGTTTGAAAACTTGGCCAAGGGCTGGAATACTTGCAAGGCACGATATGTAAATATAGTACGTATATCTGAAAGCATCTGGAGTCTGTTAGGAATCATGAGCGTGACCCAACTAAGATCTGATAAGCCAAGGTGAAAAAAGGATTTTATGGTCAGATGATACCAAGATAAAAGTTTCTGGCCAAAATGCAAAGCTCTGCGTGTGGCCTAGATTTAACACTGGCCATGCCCCAGGAAACACCATCTCTACAGTGAAGTATAGTGGTGATGGCATCATGCTATGGGGATGCTTTTCATCAGCAGGGACTGGAGCAAAATACAGGGAAATATTGCTCACTGCCCTGCTTCATGCAGCTAAAATGAAAACTGAAGCTTGGGAGAAAGCTAGCCAGCAAGCAATTGTAATGCTAGCTAGTTAGCGACAATACAATAAACAACAAAGCGTATTTTCACTTGACTTGAAAATGTGTGTTATGGCTTTATACACTTGAAAATGTATTTTTTGCCGTTGTATCTGTACCTTGTGATGCAGCAGACAGATTCTTTGTTATAGCCTCGAGGGTTATGGCTGACAGCCCTCTGCGCAAGAAAATTTTGCTGTTGAGATTTCGGGGCTGGAAGGGCGTACCTTCCTGTGAAGTTTTTTAGCTCTGGCAATTAAATCAACATGGCATTTGTACAGTGTGAGCACCCAGTCACTGAAGGAACAGGAATATTGTGTCCTTTGTGATTATCAACGCAGCTGCTTTCTCACAAATTGAATGAATCTAATGTTATGAATCAAAGCTGTGTGCCAGTGAGGCTAATGCAACCTACATCATTCATGAGAGACTAGTTAACTATTAGCCGACTTGATATATAGTAGGCGTACCCAGTTGCAGTTTGTAAGATTGTCTTGCTCTCTGGATTCTCAATCGATTGGCTTTCCATGAACAGAGACTACGGTATGAACGCACGCATTAAAAATTCATTTGAGTCAGACAAGTCACGATGAATATGTATCGAGGTTTAATGCTAACTTTGGCGTCGGCTCTGCCTCTCATCTCTCCCTGATGTAAAGCCTGCTGAAACAGGGAGTCGCTACAAACCCCCCCCGTCACGGGGATCTCAGCGCAGCGCAATGGCTTTAGCGTGCAGAATGCACCAGGCAGCAGGGCAGCTTCGTATGACTGCATCAGAGCAGATGCGGCAGCAGCTAGCAGGCAGCATAGCACGGCAGAGTGCGCAAAATGAGCAAGGGCCTGAACAGGTAAGGGTGGTGCTTTATATAGCCCCTCCCATTCGACGTAAGCATCATGTGAGGGGGCGGAGCTTCTCGAGTTGTCATTTTTAATGAAGTGGAATGGTGGGCCACCCGCATTCCAGCTCAGCTCTGCACACAACTCTCACTCACAAGAGCTGGAGGCTGCCATGCTACCGACCGACAGAATTGACGCAGGAAATCTGTGAATTAATTTCCAATAAATAGGCTAACTGCTACTAATCGAATGGGTCTGTCTGAACTACTTATTTTTGATGGGTTATATTAACATATATTAATATTAACATGATATGAATATGTCTGACAGACACTAATTAGTTGAAACATAGGCCGCAGTGCCAAAAAGAGGAAATTTGACTCAGGCATTTTCTGATTATTGGAGGGAACAAATTAAGCATTTCTCAGTGGGCTGTGTAAACTGTGTGGCCTGTCCTCTGCCAAAGGAACTCTGTTACGCCTATGTCTGTTTGTTAAAAATTCATGTTCCGTGTTTCCATTTAATGTCTCCTATGCCATAGCGCTATGATTGATTATTATTTCTGGGTCCGTTTTTGTCAGTGCACTGTCCACAAGAGCACATAATGTCTTTTGTGAGTTGAATGGGAGATGGGGAACAGCAAGGGAATAACTGCTGAAATCTACACAGGGAAGGGAGCCAACTGAACAACTCTGGTATGTGTGGGAGAGAAGCACATGAGTACATCAGATTTCCAGTTCATAGCGTCCAACTTAAGAAAAACATTACATTATATTACATTATTGGCATTTGGCAGACGCTCTTATCCAGAGCAACGTACAGTTGATTAGACTAAGCAGGAGACAATCCTCCCCTGGAGCAATGCAAGGATAAGGGCCCTGCTCAAGGGCCCAACGGCTGTGCGGATCTTATTGTGGCTACACCGGGATTAGAACCACCAACCTTGGGAGTCCCAGTCATTTACCTTAACCACTACGCTACAGGCCGCCCCAAAACAATTTACACTTGACTGTCTCCTACCTGAGTCTCATCATTTCCTGTCTGACGCTAGCATTCTCTCACCAGACTCCCAATGTCTCCCAGTCCTATTTGACTTAAACAATCTGCCACAGTCCCTGTTTGTCTCCCAACTGACTAAAAGTCCCTCGCTGTCTTCCGCCTTGCTCTAAAATTCTCCTCCACTGTCTCCTTCCTGTCCCACGCCATCCATACCTGTGTCACACCTGTCTGTCACTTTTGTCCGCTGAAGGGACATTGACAAGATGGTGGAACTCTACAGCCACACCTGGAAGAAGCAGAATACCAATTTCAACAAGTTCAGGTAAAGAACTCGCTCAGTCGATAGTCACTGAACCTCTGTCAGACTTTACAAGCGTGAACGCAATGTCTTTTTGTGTTTTTGTTTCCTTTTTTTGGGAGGGGAGTGGTCAGAGCTAACCTTTTACCTAAAATCCAGGTCGAAGTTAACTCCCCCCACCAAACACGCACAGACAATGTAAACACACAGCTACAGGAGGAGCTGGGAAACGATTTTCACAACGCTGGCTCAGCTTCTGTGTCCAGTGGGTCAAGGTTGCGGATGAAGGGGGTGGGCAACTCCAAGGGTGGGCCTCCCCAACTGGTTAATAAGGGTAGAGATAACACATCCGTGTCAAAACACATGTAGGATCATTAACTGTAATAGGACACAGAGTGCAGAAAAGAAGGGTCTTCTCGAGAGGTTCTTCCTCCTCGATGACTCAGAAAGGAAAAGGCCCTCGTCACAAGGCTGAGGTCGAAGGCTGCGTCTGACTACCACAATATCGCAGGTTTCAGCAACCGGGAGTTTGTACTGGGAGATGCAGGTGGCTTCATCTTGCCAGATGTGGAGCAGACTGAATCCCGTGAGGATTTCTCGGGTTACTGCCGCTTTAAACCCCTCCAGATGTTCGTGGGAGAAGACTCGTCTTCGGCGAGAGATAACGGCCCCCTCCCATTTGACCAGCAGCCGCTCTCCTCTAGTACCACATGACCTGCGGTATCGAAACCAGCCGCTTTGTCACAGGCTAGTGCACAAACTTCAGCTGCGGTGCTCAGCAGTATAACGAGAGGCAGCAGTCGACACATACACACACACACACACACACACACGCACACACATACACACAGGCCTATAACACAAAAATTTCCATAATTCAAATGCATGTGAAATTTGAGAATTTGTCAGTACGACGTGAGAAATTTGTTACCAAATGATGTTACCAAACAAATGTGTTACCATGAAGGTGAGATATATTACTGCAACTGCTGTGAACTCCAGTTTTGTGGCATCATTTGGCTTTGGCAAACGGTATTTGGTGTAAATCAAAGAAGATGATATTGATATTATACAGTGCCTTTGTCACCCTAGATTTAAAGTAGTGCCTTTTCCTGGGCTACTCACTACAGTAAAGACATAGATGCTATAATGAAGGGCACCTAAAATTGTTTCTACTAGAAATTAAAGTAAAGTCTCAAGACATTTAATCTCCAGGATCAGCAAAAGAATTTGACTGAAAGGGATTAGCAAAGGGAAGTGTGAGAGATTCTTCCCTCTCCCCCCTTTCAGTTCTATCAGCGGAACAAGGGGTCATGGGTGTAAATGAGCTAAAGGTCAAATCTACACTGATAGCAGTATGTTTGTTGAAGGTTAACAAACCATGGAATGGAACAGGATATAAGATAATGAGGCTCGACCTGGGCACCAGTAAAACACAGGAAGTGCACAGAGCTTTGGGAGTAAAGGGAGGAGTAGGTCAGGAAGAAGTTGTGGTGAGTCCTGGAGCTAAATTTGGATGGGCATTCCCCTATAGCTGGGTTCCTCTCAAGATTTCTTCCCATCGGGAAGAACTATACTCGCACTATACTAATAAAATTGAATTGAATTGAATTGAATTGAATTAAGGTTGTATGTTGGGACAGGGTGTAGTGAGTACGGTAGTATGATTGAACAGATTGTGATGACTATGGTTGTATGAGTGAACAGGTTGTAGTGAGTAGATCTCTAAGTGAGAACATGTTCTAAGTAGTTCTACATGTGGTGAGTGAGTAGGGTCATATGTAGGAACAATTGGTGATGAGTAGGTATGTTGGAACATGTTGTTGTGAGTATGGCTGTATTTTGGAGCAGATTGTGGTGAGTATGTCTGTATGAGTGGACAGGCTTTGGTGAGTAGATCTGTATGTATCTGTACGACTACTGTCTGTTCTGGCTCCACGGTGGTGGAACGAACTCCCCGTTGAGGACAGAACTGTAGAATCTCTCCCCACCTTCAAGTGCAAGCTGAAGACACACCTCTTCAAGCAGCACCTCTCCCCATCCCTCCCTACCTCCCTGTGAACCTTAATTGTTGTCTCTGTGACTTGCTTTGTGTATCGGTATTCTTAGTTGGCTAGGTAAGCAGTGTTTGGATAGTTAACTTTGGTCACTTTTGCTGTTTGTTTGTTTCTTTGTTCTCAAAAAAAAAAAAAAAAAAAAAGGCTCTCGTCCTTATCTTTCTTGTACAGGTAGCAATTGAAATTGTACTTCCCTCTAGGGACTTTCAGCGAACTTATCCCTGGTTATGGGTATGCACTTTGTTGTACGTCGCTCTGGATAAGAGCGTCTGCCAAATGCCAATAATGTAATGTAATGTAATGTATGTTGGAACATGTTGTGGAGAGTAGGGTTGTATGTTGGAACATGTTGTGGAGAGTAGGGTTGTATGTTGGAACATGTTGTGGAGAGTAGGGTTGTATGTTGGAACATGTTGTGGAGAGTAGGGTTGTATGTTGGAACATGTTGTGGAGAGTAGGGTTGTATGTTGGAACATGTCGTGGAGAGTAGGTCTGTATGTTGGAACATGTTGTGGAGAGTAGGTCTGTATGTTGAAACAAGTGAGTAGGTTTGTATGTGCTCACACTGTTGTGTTACCCACAGATCCCAGCTGTCTAACAGGTGTCATGGCATCTCTACGGCCATCGTCACTCAGAATAACACGCCGCTGGACTCTAAGATTGTCTACGATGGGGAGAAGAGGAAGCCCCTGCAGGTGACCCCCAAACTCTACAGCACGTTCCCCAAGGTACCTACGCCCCCAAAGAATAATGCTCACCTTATTAGTGAGTGTGTGCGTGAGTGTAACATGCACTGTGTGTGTGTGTGAGGGAGAGAGTTTGTGTCTCAATGTGTGTATTAGTTTGTGTTGTATTATGTACGTATTATGTGTATGTACATGTGTGTGTTAGTGTGTGTGTGTGTGTGTGTTAGTATGTCTATGTGTTCGTGTGTGTATGTGTGTTAGTGTGTGTGTGTTAGTGTGCGTCTGTATGTGTGTTAAGTGTGTGTGTGTATGTATGTTAGTGTGTGTGTGTGTGTGTGTGTATGTGTGTATGTTAGTGTGTGTGTATATATGTTAGTGTATGTTAGTGTGTGTATATGTGTTAGTGTGTGTGTGTGTTAAGTGGGGGTGTGTGTATGTGTATTAGTGTGTGTGTTAAGTGGGTGTGTGTGTATGTGTGTGTGTTAATGTGTGTGTATGTGTGTATGTCAGTGTGTGTGTATGTGTGTTAGTGTGTGTATGTGTGTGTATGTTAGTGTGTGTGTGTGTGTGTGTGTTAGAGTGTGTGTGGGTGTTATTGTGTGTGTGTGTGTTAGTGTGTGTGTGTGTGGGTGTTAGTGTGTGTGTGTGTGTGGTCTGTAGAGGGTGTAACACCGTGTGGTCTGCAGAGGGTGTAACACCGTGTGGTCTGCAGAGGGTGTAACACCATGTGGTCTGCAGAGGGTGTAACACCATGTGGTCTGTAGAGGGTGTAACACCATGTGGTCTGCAGAGGGTGTAACACCATGTGGTCTGTAGAGGGTGTAACACCGTGTGGTCTGCAGAGGGTGTAACACCGTGTGGTCTGAAGAGGGTGTAACACCGTGTGGTCTGCAGGAGCAGCCGTTGGAGAACGTCACCTGGAAGACGTGCGCGGTGGTGGGGAACGGCGGGATCCTGGCCAACAGCAGCTGTGGGGAGGCCATCGACTCTGCCCAGTTCGTCTTCAGGTGGGTACGCCTTTCAGAGCGGCGTTGAGGACCTCTGAGCGACTGCACCGTAAACGACAACACTACCCGAGCCACGTAATCATAAAGTCTCTGTCTCTCCCTCTGTGAAAAGGTGTAACCTCCCTCCCCTGGGCAAGGCCCACAGGAAAGATGTAGGCAACAAGACTAACCTGGTGACTGCAAATCCCAGCATCCTCATGGAGAAGTGAGTCAGGGGTCGGAGCGGGTCAAAACCATGAATGCTATGGCAATGTTATGTTAATTATTTGATGTCATTATCAGGGGTTGACATACGTGGTACGCAAGAAGGATGCTTGGCAAAGAGATTAAAATGTGCTGCAATTTTACATCATAACAAAAAAAAAAATTCTGTGCATGCATACTTGTGTACCAATCATGTCCGCTTGCCCGAAGCATTTACGCAACCTGACATTTTTGAAAGTTTTATTGTCATATTTTGACTTGAAATCTTATTTCAAAAAGATTGCCAATGAGGTGAGACATTTTGACTAATTTCAAGATCTGGGCAAAGACAACCTCACTTCATGTCAAGCAAAAAGTCAAAACAACTCAAAACAAGCTAATATTTTTTCCTTGAGAGAAAGAAGCATGATTGTAAGCCTCATTGCAAGAGGAACACACTTGCTAAGGCAGACTTTTTTTTGGCATTGTATTCATCTGCGAGCGTATACATGGCAGCTGAAGTCGGTCCCTATGGAAAACATTTCACTGTGGTCTGGTCAGTGAGTGCCTAGCATTGCTGCAGCTGAATAATTGAGTGCAGAAGTTGCTATGAAACCCAGAAATACATACAGCCCTCAAGATATGCCCCCCCCCCCCAGTCTAAACGAAAGTCACAAGACAATTTGTCAGCTTCTATGTTTGTTATCCTATCTGTTTGGGAGGGGATACATACAGCGCATTTAGCACTCAGCTACAGCGTCAGCTTGAACACTAGAAGTGTTCGCTGTTAATGTTTCCTGCTGGTGCTTTCTCACCACACAATCTCTATCTCGGCATCGAAAATCCATTGTCATCGAAACCTACTGGTGAACAATTTTATATCTGTAGTCATTTGTGTGAAAGGGGTCAAATTATTTGGAAAATTAATATAAAATTAATAATAAGTGGTGTAATTCATAGAGCAGATAAATAGGCATATCAAACACTGTAATGAAGGTTTGGCAACTACATTTTGGCAGCAGGCATGAATCTCATCTTGAATAAATCTTTTTTTTTTGTTTCTCAACAATTAAAACCTTGGCCGCATAGTTTGCTGGTATGTCTTTGCTGCCTTTGCCAGTTCAAGTATGCAACTAATATAGTTGAGTGCTGGGGCTATGATATGACAAAAATGTACAGCAACTGATCCAGATCCTGGGCCTGGGGACATATTCTATATTCTACTCTGCTGATTCATATCTCTTTGCTTCCTCCTCTCTCTGCCTCCCTTTCTACCCCTCCCCATCCCTCTCCTCTCTCTCTCCCACCTCTCTCCCCTCCCTCTCCCTCTCTCCCTCTCCTCTCTCCCCCCTCCCTCTCTCTCCCTCTCTCTCTCCCTCCCCTCTCTCTCCCTCTCTCTCTCCCCCTCTCTCTCTCTCTCTCCCTCCCCTCTCCCTCTCTCCCTCCCCTCTCTCTCTCTCCCTCTCCTCTCTCCCTCTCTCTCTCTCTCTCCCTCCCCTCTCCCTCGCTCTCCTCCTCTCTCCCCTCCCTCTCCCTCTCTCCCCTCTCCCTCTCTCTCTCCCTCCCCTCTCCCTCTCTCCTCCCCTCCTCCCTCTCCCTCTCCTCTCTCCCTCTCTCTTTCCCTCCCCTCTCTCCCTCTCTCCCTCTCTCCTCTCCCCCTCTCTCTCTCTCTCTCTCTCTCTCTCCCTCCCCCCTCCCCTCTCCCTCTCTCCCTCCCCTCTCTCTCTCTCCCTCTCTCTCTCCCTCCCCTCTCTCTCCCTCTCTCTCTCTCTCTCTCACCCTCCCCTCTCCCTCTCTCCCTCCCCTCTCCCTCTCTCTCTCTCCCTCTCCTCTCTCCCTCCCTCTCTCCCTCTCTTTCTCCCCTCTCTCTCTCTCTCTCTCTCTCTCTCTCTCTCTCTCTCTCTCCCTCTCCTCCCCTCCCCCCCCCGTAAGGTTCGAGGGCCTGATGGAGTACCGGCGGCCCTTCGCGGACAGCCTGCGGGCGTACGGCGACTCCCTGCTGCTGCTGCCGGCGTTCTCGTACGCCCACAACACGCCGGTGTCGCTGCGCGCCCCTGTACACGCTGCGCGACTTCGGCAGCCCCGCCCGGCCCGCCTTCCTCAACCCGGACTACCTGCAGAGCCTGTCGCACTTCTGGAGGGCGCAGGGCCTGCGCACGGTGCGGCTCAGCACGGGCCTCATCGTCAGCAGCCTGGCGCTGGAGCTGTGCGCCAACGTGCACCTGTACGGATTCTGGCCCTTCAGCCTGCACCCCGCCGACCGCCGGCCGCTCACCAACCACTACTACGACGACCGGCAGGGCAAGAAGAAGGTGCACGCCATGCCGGCCGAGTTCGGCCACCTGCTGCGCCTACACCGGCAGGGCGTGGTCAGGGTGCACCTGGGCCAGTGCGAGGCGGGGCCCAGGTAGGCCACGTCCCCGCCCCATGCAAACTAGGGGGGGGGGACTATAGGTGACACTAAAATGGATCCTCTCCTTGCCTGCCCCTCTCCCCCTATTCCCCCTATCCCACTCTCCTTCTCCTCTCCTGCCCCTCCCACTCTCTCTCTCCCTCTCCTCTCTCTCCCACCCCTCTCTCTCCCTCTCTCCCTCCCCTCTCCCTCCCCTCTCTCCCCTCTCTCTCCCCTCTCTCCCTCCCCTCTCTCTCTCTCCCTCTCTCCGTACTTCCAGACAGAAGAGGAGATGAGCGGAGAAAAGGAGGATGCGTTTCATCGAGTATTGGGGCGCACCCCAGGACTGTGAATCTGCCCCTCCCCTTGACCCCTCCCACATCCCTGACCCCTTCCTCCAGCTCCGCCCCTCCCACCTTTTCCCCATGCCAGGCATTGCAGGGGAACCACGCCCACCCCCGGTGCCCCGCCCCTGGCCCCTCCCCTGACCCCGCCTCCCGGGAAAGGCAGTGACAGTCCTCTGCAGGGGGGGAGGGAACACAGGGGGAGGGCAACCGCCATTTTCTCCTGAGAGGTTTACAGCTTTACAGCCCAGACGCTTCACCGCACCGTGACTTTAACTCGACTTTAACTCGCCTCATGGACCCGTAGCGGACCCACAAAATGGAGGCTAACGAATGTCCAGCAAGCAGCCCTGACCTCATTACCTTCGCATCGGAGAGCAGACCGTAGCCATGAGTACGAATGTATGTGTACATAAATGTCTTCATAGAAGTATATATTTGCGGATATTTATTTTTGAAGGGGGACCAGCTGGCATCTGGAACCTTTGTAAATTGGACTTTGTAAGACTTTGTGCTTCCTTAAAGTCATACTGACACAAAGTCCAGGCTGTTTTGAGTCGACATGTGCAGCCCCTGTATAAGACACTCATGTGCGGACAACATGGAGACTGCCAGTTCCCCCTGGGCTGAACTTTTTCAGATCTGAGTCGCCGGTTCTCTTTGAACATCAAAGAAAAGGCAGTCCTCCATCTTTAGCTCCCCTACTTAAGAAATTGATGTCATCCATATTTAAAAAAAATACAAGACTGATACACCCATTGATCTTAGGTCTGAGGTCTAAAGTATGCGATCAACTTTCGTCAACACACACTTCAAAGGGTAATCTGTGATATGCATATTTATGCTTTTATTTTATTTAATTCCTTTTTCATTCAGGCATATTCATTTCAAAATGTATGTTAAATATTTTTAGCATCTTTATACAATGCCAAAACTGTGAACTGAGATCTGACCTTTGACCTGGGTTGCACAACAAGGGCCAATCCATTTTGGGATATTATTCCAATTTCTGCACTTTCTCTTAATTATTATTAATTAGCCCCAATCATGCGTTTGATCTGACAGCTTTGATAGCTGCAGCTTCCAATAAATAAAACCCACATATGCACACGCACGCACACACCCACAGACACACACACAAACCCGAATTTTGCACCCCTGGAATTAGTTCTTCTCAACCATACTGTTGATTTGCATAACGGCGAAGGAACGAAAACTGTGCTGTAGTCACAAGGTATGCCACTAGAGGGCGCTGTATGTTTGCTGGTTGGGACAGTATTTCCATAGCGCATGTGAACAGACAACCATTGGGATCTGTAAGACTGCTTGCCATTGTGAAAGGACTATAATTGTGAAGTTCCAAGAGGTTGTTTCGACACTTGCGATAACTACAGAAAACGGTTATCTTCCCAATGTCTTTTATTGAGTTACTGTACAATCTTTTTTGGCGTACAATCGTGTGTGTGATGGATGTACCCGCTGACGTGCTTCTTTTACGCGGTCTGTAAGCAATTGACGAGGGTAGGGGACGCCTCCTGTGAATCTCCAGAAGGCCTGCACTGTATTAGATTAACGTGTGTATTTTATGAGAAGTGTGCAAGTCTATAAATCAGTATGATTTTAATGGAAGTTCTCTTGGTCTTGTGGTGTTTCAGCTGAAATGAAAACGCTGACGCAATTAATCAAGTCTGCAACATGTGCAACATTCAACTGAAGACAATCTGGATACAGGCCGACCACAAGAGGGCCTGCTTAATTACTTAATTACTTACACATGCTCGAAGACACCTTGGAAAGTAAAATGATGTATGGGTTAGCAAATTCAACAAATAGTAAAATTACAAAGATAATCGAACATTATTTTTTCCTTGGGAGACCAAATAAACAATCCTGGTCTGATATCACTTGATCTTAACATTTGGGAAGCTATTATGTAAAAATGCGTTACGCCGTGTGTAAAATAACTTGAATGATTACAGGAAATGCGAAATAGGACAAGTTCCTTCACTTTCACTAATCTGTTATTAAGCGCAGGTGATAGAAGGCCCAGTCAACTAGCCTACCAAACACGTAACAGTGTCAAACAAAATAGTGGAATTGTTCTTTCTCCTTGATAGACGGTGGAATAAGAAGAGTAAGGAAGTGTTGCACAGTAGTGAGAAAATGAACAGCGTAAACTATGGGAAACTAGATGCGATACCACGTTTGCAGCTATTTAACTGCGCCGAATGTGGAGCCAGGTTCACTCGACAATGGCGTTTGAGAGAGCACGAGACGGCCCATACTCGCGCGGTAAGTGACAGTGTATACATTTAATTAAAGGGTATAGAAAATGATTTCCCCCCCCCCTACACCAATGATGTGATGGATGAATCAATGGGAACTTAAGTTGAAGTGTTAGTCTTCCGTTTGGATACATTAAGTAGTGGCGACGTGGTCGGTGCAATATGGGCATAGGTTTCATGCGTATAATATAGGCCTTTCAGCATGAGACCTTTCTGTCTGTCTTGAGACATAATGTTATTTCGAGGTTACACATTGTTTATGGCATTCTTGACTTGTAAGCAAATGAAATCATATGCCAATACACTCAATTTGGCTATTTACTATACGTTGGCGCATGGGAATGATTTAGCCTTGACCGAAGGCGAATTTAAATCCGGTAATTTTGTTGATTCACTCCAGCCAAATTAACTCTAAACCACGTGGAACATGATCACATACAGGAAGCAAAAAAATATAGCGCTATGCAAGACACGCGTGCCAGACCGACTGAAAGCGAATACTTTCCTATTGAGCTATAACGTCCACACGGACAACTGTTGGTTTTGATTCGCACTATGATTTCCGTAACGAGTTCGCAATCAACCTTATAAAACTGCAAGGGATTAATTTACGGCCAATAAAGCTAAAGGCTTACCTGAAAATAGGCGTTATGAGTAGCTACATCAATAAAGCAGCCCGATCGAGATGTGTGATTGCAAAGCCATTTACTCTAGGTTGTAGTCCAGGCTACGCATATTTCAACCTCAGTGACTTGGCAACGAAAAATTCGTGCACATCTCATTATGCCAGTGTGATGTTGACGCACTATTGCAGTTATTTAAGCTGCCTTCATTTATATTTATACGTGCATTTTGCATACAATATTCATCGTCCTTTACAGCCGCCAATTCTCTCTCCACTTCAGCGACCCTTGCAGTGCCCTGTGCCGGGCTGTGGTCGACGATTTTCCCGCAGATCTCACCTCAGTCGTCATAATTTAAATCACACTGGAGCGAAACAGTTCAGGTAAATTGATTAGTTGATTTTCAAATGTTTATTACAGAGTTAATGGGAATGTGAACATATAAGCAACTATACAGTAGTTATTTCTACCTGGCTGCCCAATTTCCTAATATTTACTCATAAAATCGAATCAGTAATTTGCAGCTATAATGACGTGGAACGTTTTTACTTCTCTACAGATGTAGTCGGACGGATTGCTCCAGCAGATTCTTTAACGTTGACAATCTGAAGAGACACGTCTTGTATGTCCACGGTAACAAGGACGCATACTTCAAGGTTTGTTCGATAGAGGGAACCAGATTACCACAGTTTACTTTATATCCGTCGTTGGCTCCTAAGTGCAGTAACCTATTGTGCTGACCTTATCCACCAGTTAAACGCATCCCAATGTCTTGTTCTCTGTAGCAGCATAAACTGTTAAAATTAAGATGATTGCCCATGATCTGTCCTTACACACACTTTCCTTATTGTCTGCTGTCTTTGAATGACTACACACTTCACTTTCAGGTGAAGATGGCAGTTTTATCATCAGCCAGATTCACTCTTGCTTGACTTTTTCTGTCTCCTTCCTGTTGGCTGTCCGCTGTCTAGTGTCGCCACCCAGAATGCCATGCAATGTTCCGTAAACGTCGGATGTACAAGATGCATCTGAAAGAACATGGCATCTCTCCCAGCTTCAGGTAAATTTTTGGAAAAGCTAAAGGCTTTTATTGAGTGATTCTGCTTAAAGGCCAGGAAATCTGTTCTTCTGGCTCTTCGCCCGATCGAAACGGAGGTGTAATTTAAATGGACTTTTAAACCTGTTAATGCAGTCATGCCTTAATAAACTGGTACTTTTCAGTTAGCGCGCCTAAAGCTGCGCTTTCACTGTGCATGTGTTACAATGGTTGCGCTTCGGGAATATGCCTGCACAAAGGACCATCTGGAAAGTGGAAATGTCAGTTTTGGATGTGGAATGCTTTCTTCCATATGACAGGCAGGTTTGTGTCCTTGTGCAATTGAGGAGTAGGCTCTGCTATACTAAAGGATTCTGTCTACATATTTGTCCCACTTTAACCCCTTTCCCAAGTGTCTGGTGGTAAGTAGTGGTGACTGGTAATACCGCTGATCTGTTATGATGGGGATTTATTTCCCCCTCTAGATTTTTCCTAACTAAAGAGGAAATGCTGTGTTTATTTTTCAGACCTTAATGGTCTCAACCAGGCCCAGAGGGCTCGTATGCCATAACCGCACACTTCAAGGAGAGCGTGCTTAATGGTGGTCCCCAGAAACATTTCTGGGTCAGAGACCCTGAAGACAAAGTCGTGTAGTCCCAGGTCTACAGGTGAAAATTAGCCTCCCTGGCTAACTCACATTTACAGAAATGTTTTTAATGTGCGTTGACCTTGTCAAACCTATAAACTTAATCTGTGGCTGTGACTGCAAAGGGGGAATGCAGTGGGGCTCCAGGGGGTTTCCGGGACTCAGGTGTGGCAGTAAGAGAAGTGAGATGCCCCGTCGCCCCAAACCTTTTCACCCCGCAGTTGATGCTCCCTGTGATCCCGTGTTTGCACTTGCAGGAAGAGGAGTTAGAGAATAATTGGGTTTGGACTCTTCTGTCTTCTCTGGCTTTATGTAGGCACAGAACCGGCCGTGTTCAGGTGCGTTCGCTTCGCCCGAGCGGTTCGGTTTGATGATTCTCTGGCAGAAAATTGTGCAATAAAATATTAACGCTCTGAAAAGGAAAATTATGTTGGCTTTTCGGAAGCGAGCGAGACGCTGCATCTGGTTTTAGCTGGGAGCGAGACCACGTCTGAATTTTTAGCTTGGGGCTGAATGACCGAGAACTGAGGCCCTGGAAGATGAATGATGAATTATGAATGGCCTAACTTTAGCTGAACTGATTGCTGCATGTTTTGTGTGTGCCAAAAACTTTCAGGTGTAATAAGGAGGGGTGCGGAGCCGAGTTCGACTCCTGTGTAGCTCGCAGGGCTCATGAGAAAACCCATGCAGGTGAGACCGGGAAGAGCTCCAACCCCCAAGCTTATCGCTGAATCTGATTGGCTGGTTCTTGAGCGCCATGGCAGGGGGGGGTAATTGGTGTCATTAAACAAAATAATAATGAATTATTTATGCCTTTCAAGACATCCAAGGTCACTTTACAGAGAAATCAGGATATGACATGCAGTACAGAGGATTAAAGAAACTCTTAGCACTGATCATGTTCAGTGACTTTAGTGATGTGATGCCACCCCAGATAAGTAATACCTTGGCAATGACTCAAAAACCCAAAACCAAATTTTCTATTGGTGTTGATGACATGATAACCTAACTTTGGTGAAAGTTTGATCCATTTTGAGAT
Organism: Conger conger; assembly: GCF_963514075.1. Lineage (NCBI taxonomy): Eukaryota > Metazoa > Chordata > Actinopteri > Anguilliformes > Congridae > Conger > Conger conger. The sequence goes on from NC_083775.1 coordinate 30,193,102, forward strand.
TTAGTTTTTATATGTAAACGTTCAATATTGAAGTTATTCATAACTCTTGCCTTTCATTTTTGGGGTGAACATGGTACAGATGTATAAGATGAAGCTGGAAAAGAATTGGGAACCATTTCTCTGTGACTAATAGTAAATATAGATATGGCGCGTCAAGGATGTGGAGTCATGCTAATTTGGCCAAACTTGGACTTGAACCCATTATGTTATGTATGGGGCATGCATGTCTTGTATTATGTTGTGTACAAGGCGTTTGTTTTGTATTGCGTATTGTCATGATGGACATTTATCTTTTTGTAATGCAGCAGCATTTGCATTACATTAGGCTTTTGGCAGACGCTCTTATCCAGAGCGACGTACATTCGACTAAACGGGAGCTACCCCTGGAGCAATGCAGGGTTAAGGGCCCAACAGCTGTGTGGACCTTATTGTGGCTACACTGGGGATCAAACCACCAACCTTGCGTGTCCCAGTTATGTACCTTAACCACTACGCTACAGGCTGCCCTATTTGTATCCAAGACAAATTTCCCTTTGGGGATTGCAAAGTTTATCAGCTGTGATGTTTGTGATGGATGGGGTTTTCAGGGGTGGGGGTGGGTTTCAGCACTGCTTCTCTTTTCAGGGTACTCCTGTCCTGTGCCTGACTGCCCGGTGGTGGAACCCACCTGGGGAAGGATGTGTAGACATGCACAAACACATCCAGGTAACCATGGCACCCACCCACCCCAACAGAATTGTCCCTCCAGGGTGCAGGGTTCTGGACAGCGCTCCTAAACTGCACTGCATAGTACACGATTATTTCCAAACTGAAATATTCGATTTAATATTGGTACCGTTCCTGCTAAAATAAACAAGAATTACATTTGACATTAAAAATTCTTTAACTAGCATAATAAAAATGAATAATGTTCTCATGCCTTTCCTTAAGTGTTCCTCGTGATTTACAGATGGCACTCGAGGGACATCCAGGAGACTGGACAAATGTTCAGTCTGGCAATGTTTGGCCTAACTTTCCCTGGGTTCGAGGAATGTACTAAACAAATGTTTTGGCTGGGAATGTGCCCAATTCAACATGGCGGTCCTTCATGTAGTGTTGACAGTTGTGTACGATTGTATCTCACACTATACCTGCGGTCTCGGTAACCCTACTGGTCACCCAGTGGTACCAGTGGTGTTGGGGGTGACTCATTTTCACAAGTGCCGATTGAAAATGGAGCCAGTTTATTTTTCTTTTTTCAGTTGTTGTCGGAGACGGTCTCCCTCTGAGGCCGAGTAATTTCCTGTTGGCAACATAGTTTCCCTCGGGAAGTGGCTGTCCAAGCACCACACTCCTACTAAACGCATTAGGAGAAATCAGAATTCCCATGGGCTGCCTCAGTAATGTAGTAAAGTACTTGTCTTGTATGTACTTCAGTCCCCTGCCAACAAGATGGCCTTTCTGTTTAACCATGTGCCAATTATCCCAATTGCTAAACCCAAGGAATCTACATTGATAGTAATTGGCACTAATGAAGCACTGTCGATGATTGACTGTGATGTTTACAAGCGACACTTGTGTTTAATTCCGTCCACTTCATTATGAGCTCAGACAGGTTGTACATGTTGCAAAATGTTATACTTTTACTAGCATAATAAATGTTTGCTTTTGGTAGAGGCAATGAAAAAGACTTATTTTCATTTTTTTCAGCATAATTTTTCGCACAAGCTATATTATTTAGTGACATTGCTTGCAGCCGACATTTTAAAAGAATTATGAATTTAATTGAATAAGTGTTGAGCATCAAGTTTCTAAACCAATTTGTTGTAGTGTGGTCAGTTATTCAAAAGTCCGTTCTGTCATTGAGGATGCTGGGTGATAATGTCAACACAAAGAAACCTTTCTTTCCTTAGCTGTGTCCCAGAATTCGCCAAGTAATGAGTCATTTTCTCATTTGTATTTGCCTAACTCAGATATACACTTTGTGGAAACCATGGAATTGAATCTTGCGAGAGGATTGTCGCTTGCTTTTCAATCGAAAAAATCAGCAGCAAGGTTGTCAGCTGGTAACCGAAATGTGGCTTCTTTTTTTGCTAATCTGGATGTAATGTTATACCTAATTCACTGCAGTAAGGTGCCATGTATCTTCTAAGGAAATCTTTCAAATGTGACCCATAAAATAGGCACTTTTAAATAATGATTTTGACAATGAAACTTTAATAGTCTGTCTGCGATCATATTCTTTTGGTCAGTTTCATTTTTATTATATTCTTCAATGTGTTCCTTTCAAAGCCCAGGCTCAGTGTTAGGTTGGGGACTAAATGTACATATAAAGCTTGCTGCAGAACAGTTACAAACTGTGTAATGTAATGTAATGCAGTGTAGTGGAGTGTCTTAGACCGGGAGTGCTGTTACACCCTGCCCATTGTAACTGGCGGCCATTTTGTGGACAGATATTTGTATTGGTCTACAACTATGCAAATATCTGTCCGCAAAATGGCCGCCATCTATGATGTGTGTCTCTCCCCTCCCTCCAGTCTCCTACACCTGTAAGCGGTGCCAGGCCAGCTTCGGGCGGCGGGAGGCCCTCCGTCGTCACCGGCGACGCCACGCCCTGCAGAAGCCCGTGCTCCTCTGCCCCAGGGAGGGCTGCCAGACCTACTTCTCCACCACCTTCAACCTGCAGCACCACATCCGCAAGGCGCACCTGCAGCTGCTCAAATACCGCTGCGCCTTCCCCGCCTGCGAGCGCGCCTTCGCCATGAGGGTGAGCGCTGACCGCTCGGGCTCCTTCTCTCCTCCTCTTCTCTTGGTCCCGACTCTGGAATCGATCGAGGTCCGCCATCTTTGAGGCCGTTCCAACCTGTGAAATGTTCCTTCAAAGTCCAAGTTCGGAACTCCCAATCAAAGTCGAAGTTGACGTGGGTCCAGACTGACACTTGAAGGAGCAATGACATTCCATTTGCCGAATTCACGTTTTTCGATTTCCCCTTATTTGTGTAGCCTGGTTATGGGTATGCGCTTTGTTGTACGTCGCTGTGGGTAAGAGCATCTGCCAAATCCCTACCGTGTAATGTAATTTAATGTGGCCTCTCCTGATGGGTGGAGCTAGAAGTAGAAAAAGGAGCAAGAAAAAGAAAAGCGGTTGGAATGAGCCCCTGGTCTGTATGCAACTGCCACACCTGTATTCTGTGTGCATATTGTGGCCCCGCCCATTGCAGCACGAGTGGAATGACAAAGCGGACTCTGCCTGATTGGTTTCGCACTGCCAGTTTGTAATCTTTCTCAAGTTTAAATTCTAATGATTCATCCTGGAACCGAGAGGACGGACGCTTTTCCTAAGTATCGACCTTGAATATTTCAAGCTTGTAAAACTTAATTTGCATCCTGTACCCAAGTAAGTGTTGTTTTGCAAAGGGTAGATGCGCAATAATGCTGTCCTGTATTATTGCGCTCTTTGCAGTTTTGCCGGTTGTTCAGTAGATGCTGTAGTAATTAATACGCGGTGTTCCCTTTAAGCACAATTTATGTGCTGCTGAAAGCGGGCAATTGCTGCCGGGAGCGGTTTTCACAGCTGTTGATTGAGAGCTTCTGTGAAACTGATAATTGAAAGGTTTTATGGCGAGGGTGTGGGTTCACGGTTAGCTCTTGTCTGCCACGAAGGCCTCTGGAAGTTTCTGGAAAATGTCCAGCAGTGCTCGGTCTTAGTCCGTTCCCATTCACGTAAATGAAAGAAACGGTTTGCTGTGGTTGAGGTCATTAAAATAGAGAACATGAGTTCTGTGGTGCAAAGCCCGGTACTAATCTGGTGACAGGGAAGCAGTGGGCATTGTTTTCATTGAATTTGAATAGTGCTGCATTTGTTTGTAGTGTCTCAGTCTTGGTCTGTTACAGTTAGCGGTTTCCCCAAATGGGAGGATGTGAAACTCTAGAAATTGCAAGTCTCTGTCAAAAACTGCTTACATACCTACTATTGAGTATACAAGTGGCAGACAATTTGTATACAAACGGTGAACCTGATAGTAAGCTCAAGTTGTTTTGGACGTGGCCCTCGAACAGTGAGTTTTGACTGCTTTTTGCTGCCCCCTGCAGGAGAGCCTGAACAGACACATGGTTCACCATGATCCGCATGGAGCCAGTTTGAAGGTAAGTGAGAGTCCGTCCATGTCTCTTCTGAAAGAAAGGCTTGGGGCGCTAGGACAGGGGTGGTCTCGTCCTTGGGGAAGCGCTGGGTCGTTTTCACTGTTAAAATCGGCGAGCATTTCATCATTAAACTAGTGATGAGGAAAAGCCGCATAACTTGTGGCTTTCTGCTGAGGGATTGGCAGGAAGCTTTCAAGTGTTAGCAGTGTCTTCCTTTCCACCATCTCGGGAGAGTCTGTGTGTCTGTGTGTCTGTGTGTCTGTGTGTCTGTGTGTCTGTGTGTCTGTGTGTCTGTGTGTCTGTGTGTCTGTGTGTGGCGATGGGGGGGCTTCAGGGCCTGGAGGGGGCGATTGCAGCTTCTTGGATCTCTGCAGTTTATGAACCTATAAACGCATCCTTTGAGTCTGCCGCATGGGAATTCAATTATTTCCCAAGATTATTGATTTAAACGCATTTCTGAAGGCGGCTTTCAGGAGGTTCACAGGCTTTGTGTGTGGGCACGGAGTTGGGTATTTGGATGTGGTGTGGTTGCTTTCAAAGCTGTGTGGGAAATGCTAATTTTCAGACCATAAATATCTCTCTGCGGGGCACTAGTATTTGGCTTTATTACTGAACCGTCTCCTCCTCGATTTGTGTATGCTTATGACACATGCTCTGCCTCGCAAGTAGACCTTTTTGTGTCTGAAAAATCATGATTTCCTGATTAATAAGGGAAAATATGGAAATCATAGCATTATTATTATGATTTCTAGGGCATGTGCCACTCCTCAGGTGCCTGGCACAGCTTTGAAAAGACATGCTGTTCTGTTCAGATTTAGCCATTGCTTGAACTGGGAAACAAACCAAACCTGTCTGCTCCTGACTTTGAGTTTGATTATTCGTCAGAGTTTTTCATTAACAGAGGCATGGTCGTGCCACACTTGTGGAGCTGGACCACACTTGCATGCAATGCGTGAAAATCCAGCCTCGTCGTTTCGCTGTTCTTGGACCAATATACATGAGAAATCTTTTGGTAAGGCAGATGCGCTATTCCAACGAACCCTGACAATCTCATAATTCCGTTTGGTAGTTTTTATTAAAAAGATGAGTGAAAATATTAGCATTTTCGTAAGATTATTATAATTTTTTTGCACTCTTCTACAAACTTTTTAAAGCATTGTACAGTTTCTCACCCAATTTGAACAGACTAGTGCCTTTTCCGAAAAGCGGGTTTTCATGTGCTACGGTTGTTATTCAAATGTACTTTTTCAGAACGAAGCCCTGTTGAAAATGAATGGTGAAAAGTTGGCTTGTCTGTTAGCCAGTGACTCTATAATGTAAGGCATGGCGCAACTGCAAGCCACGCGCCTCACGGAATGTACGATTTATACATTGCCAGAGCCATATTGAAATCAACTCCTGCTTTTCTCTGAAAATAATCTATTTGGTTGTTGATTCAAAGACAATACTTGATTGAATCCTCAGCAGCCTGCCCAGTGGTAAATGTTGTTGTAGACCACCATAGTTATGGTACCCATAGCAGGTATTAATGCATTGTGCTTTGGAAGCCTGGTCAGTGCATAGGTCAAGATAATGTTCCTGGTGCTTCTGTCAATTTCCTGTCTTTCGGCTTTTGCCAACCATTATGACACTATCTCTCACTTTAAACATAGTTTTTGTGTTTAATAGTAATAGAGTGGCTGACTCATATATTTGTTTTGCCAAATTTGATTTGATTCCTGGCCACTTTGAACTGTGGTCCATCTTAATACAGTGCATCCAGAAAGTATTCACAGCGCTTCACTTTTCCCACATTTTGTTATGCTACAGCCTTATTCCAAAATGGAATAAATTCATTTTTTTCCTCAAAATTCTACACACAATGCCCCATAATGACAACATGAAAGAATTTTTTATTTTTTATTTTTGCAAATTTATAAAAATAAAAAACTAAGAAATCACATGTACATAAGTATTCACAGCCTTTGCTCAATACTTTGTTGATGCACTTTTGGCAGCAATTACAGCCTCAAGTCTTTTTGAATATGATGCCACAAGCTTGGCACACCTATCTTTGGGCAGTTTCGCCCATTCCTCTTTGCAGCACCTCTCAAGCTCCATCAGGTTGGATGGGGAGCGTCCGTGCACAGCCATTTTCAGATCTCTCCAGAGATGTTCAATCGGATTCAAGTCTGGGCTCTGGCTGGGCCACTCAAGGACATTCACAGAGTTGTCCTGAAGCCACTCCTTTGATATCTTGGCTGTGTGCTTTGGGTCGTTGTCCTGCTGAAAGATGAACCGTCGCCCCAGTCTGAGGTCAAGAGTGCTCTGGAGCAGGTTTTCATTTAGGATGTCTCTCTACATTGCTGCATTCATCTTTCCCTCAATCCTGACTAGTCTCCCAGTTCCTGCCGCTGAAAAACATCCCCACAGCATGATGCTGCTGTAACGGGTGAAGAATTTGCCTGAGTCCGAGGTGGGATTTGAACCCCGGCCTCTCACTTGTACCAAATTATTTGTTGAACGAACGCGTTACCAGTCAGCTAAAGACAAACTCGCCTCTAGCCAAGGGCAACTACGTTCTTTTGAATTTGAGGGTTATGTCATCGGGGAGTGTTGTCGGGATAACCTGCTACCAGCCTTCGCTTTCACTGCACCATCTGTGCTCATTGGGACATTCAAAGCAGAATACATTTTTCTGTACCCTTCCCCAGTCTCTGAGGTCTACAGACAATTCCTTTGACTTCATGCTTAGTTTGTGCTCCGACATGCACTGTCAATTGTGGGACCTTATATAGACAGGTGTGTGCCTTTCCAAATCATGTCCAATCAACTGAATTTACCACAGGTGGACTCCCATTAAGCTGTAGAAACATCTCAAGGTTGATCAGTGGAAACAGGATGCACATGAGCTCAATTTTGAGCTTCATGGCAAAGGCTGTGAATAATTATGTACATGTGATTTCTTAGTTTTTTATTTTTAATAAATGTGCAAAAATTTCAAACTTCTTTCATGTTGTCATTATGGGGTGTTGGGTGTACAATTTTGAGGAGAAAAAATGAATTTATTCCATTTTGGAATAAGGCTGTAGCATAACAAAATGTGGGAAAAGTGAAGCGCTGTGAATACTTTCTGGATGCACTGTATGTAGCCCTCTTTGCTTCCTTTCTGTGAAAGTAATACATGGATAATATAATAAATGCATTAAAACACAATAATGAAGACTTCTGTATGGAACACCTGAAAGCCCTTAGGAGTGTCCTATTTGTCGGAAAAGGCCTACTCCTTCACTCCCCTACCACCCTCCTCCACTCGGAAACTGATCTTTGCAGACTCCCTTCCTCCACTGTCCCATTTTCGAAGTGGATGAACAAAACTGCTTTCACTCCCCCAGCGGATTGTATAACGATGCAAGTGGAAGGCTGTGTCCCAGTGGAGGGAGGGAGTCCACAAAGATCGGTTTTTGGGGCATGGCGTGGAGGAGGGTGGTAGGGGAGTGAAGGAGTTTGCGTTTTCCGGCTAATGGGACGCGCCCATTCTCACATTTTCCTCCCCCGATTGGAAGGAGACTTGGCGGCCATTACGAGCGGTTATTACCGTCATGGTGCGGCATTTGTTTGCAGTGTTTGTCTTGGGCTGTTACCGTTCTGCACATGCTACTCTGCAGTGAATTTCCTCCTGTTTCATGGGATGTGTGACTGAAACCTCATCATGCTCAGTAGCCCGAACACTAATACCCACCGTTAGCCGTTTCCACAACTGGGTGGATTTGAAGCGGCACGTTTCCATTACATTACATTAATGGCATTTGGCAAACGCTCTTATTCAGAGCGATGTACTGCAAAGTGCATACCTATACCCAAGGATAAGTGCACTGAGAGACCCTAGAGGGAAGTACAATTTCAACTGCTACCTGCACAACAAAGATAAGGATCAGGGCCTATTCACCATGCAAATGAATGAACATACCCCTTAACTGCTGCATTCTGGATAAGTTGGAGGGGTCTGATGGCGAACGCTGGGAGGCCAGCCAAGAGGGAATTGCAGTAGTCCAGGCGGGACAAAACCATCGCTTTGACCAGGAGCTGGGTCGAGTAGGGGGTGAGAAAGGGGCGGATTCTCCGTATGTTGTATAGGAAGAACCTGCATGACCGGGTCACTACCGCAATGTTCTCGGAGAGGAACAGTCTGCTGTCCATCACCACGCCGAGGTTCCTTGCACAGGGTGATGGCGTAAGTGTGGCATCTCCTAGGGAAATGGAGAGATCCAGATGGGGAGAGGTAATAGCAGGGATGAATATCATTTCAGTTTTACCTGGATTGAGCTTTAGATGGTGGTTGTCCATCCAGCTCTGGATATCACTCTGCAAATCTCAGTCTGGTGCTTGGCCATGTCTGAAACTGCTTTCTTGCCTGCTATTGAGTTTACCAAGTTGTGTACATCTTGTATACAACTTTTTGTACTCTATTAAGCATGAGTTGTTTTGGACACGGCCCTTTTGACCGGTGGTCCAGTCTATTTTCTGCCATCTGTCCTTGTAATACATTGGTCATTGACCTCCATTTTGGCTCAAAGTGAGTCTTAAAATGTGGGTCCACCAGTGACCCTCACTGGAAAGAAATTCGCTTTGTAGAGAGTGGTAACTTTCCACATAGTCTCCCCCAAATATTAACGTTTAAAAACCCAGTTGAATAATCCAGGGAGTTACTCTGACCGTGCATACACACCATATTCAGAATAATGTTCCTTATTCTTTTTGTGGTCATATTCCATTTATGCTGTTTGCATGCATTCCGAAAGGAATAACCTAGTCTTGTTCCTGTGTACACGGTCAGCTAAATATTCGGTTTGTTTCCTTCAGTTAGCACTAATAGGTGGCATCCTCGTTAATCTCCCGTGTCTGAAGTGTTTAAAATCCCCTTAAACCGCCGGTATAGTTTTGCGCCTTCCCCTTAAATTGAGGGCTGTCGATTTAATGCGTTAAGTCATTTTTAATGATTAATGTGTCAAACTTGAACTTAATCACATTATTTTCTTATTCTGCCTTAATCGCTTGAGTTGACAGCCCTACTTAAAATACATAGCTTTCACGGTATTCCACCGGTGTCTAATTCGTTCTGTGGTTTGACTGGACTCAGCATCTTTCATGTGGTCTGCTGCAGCCACAAATCACTTCGTTTTTTTCATCCGTTTTGCACATTTCTGCATTTTTTAAAAATATTTTATTTTCATTTTTTTTATGCAGGAATTAAGATCGCGTTCTCCATGTAGGTCATGAATTTTGAGGGCTTAGTGCTTGCTGCAACATTTTTACGGTACATGTGCTGGCTGACTTAAACTCCCAAGACACCTTGCGAATTTAAACACGTGTCAACCATGTTTCGAAGTTGTAAACGGAATGCATGCTTTTAATTTGTTTACAGGTATGCACCAGTCTTATTCAGCTTTTGCATATTTCGAATAAGGCCTTAACTGGACTGAAAATGATATACTGGAGATATCCATTGCCAAAAATGTAAAAACGGGTAAAGGCGTATAAGCATGGGCCCTAAAGCAAAATCCCAAACGCTTAACCGGGTATTGGCTTTTTGGAATAAGGTGCTTACTTAGCCTGTATTGTAACCAGAGTACTGGAGTTCTCCTGAAAATTGGAATAATACTGTGCATGTAAGCAGCGTCGGTGACCGTATGCTGTACGTCACTCTGATAAGATCGAGCGTAATGTCACTAGCTGGTTTTTTTTCCTCGTTCGCGGACCTGGTTATCCACCGTCTTCCATTGTAATAGTCTGTGTTTGGTCCCCGCCTGCCGCGACCACAGAAGCGCTGGCGATCCAGCAAGAAGTGGCAGAAGCGGCTGAAGGGCCGGCAGCATCGCCCCCTGGTGGAGGAGGACCTGCGGCGCCTCTTCGCCCTGCGCCTGCGCTTCCCGCGCCGTGCCAAGGTAGAGGCCGACCTCTCGGGCCTCTTCAACGAGCGCAAGATCCCGCGTCTCGTCAGTCCGGAGGTCAACCTGCATGACCTCTTCAGCCTCAAGGCCCCTGCCAGCCAGGCTCCCCCAGTCGAGGCTTAAAGGCAAACACGCAGGCAACCCACACCCAGCAAAGTATTTTTACTTTCATTTTCTTTAACGTTTTCTGTTCGTATTAAGCAAATGAATGAGCTTGACTGCTTGAAAGTTTGAATTTTACTTTGTTTAATTGTACAAATGACAAGAGGAAGTGGGTATTTTTCTTTTAATGAGACCAAGACTTGTATAGTCTGTTTTTGTTTTATATACCCAATAAAGAAGGGCTGTTCATTGCCCCAAATGGTAGTACTCTGTAGCTTTTTTAGCAACCCAAATATTTGCTGGCCCCACCCATTGCCCTTAATGTTGACTGTTAATAATGTTAACATTGGGAGAGTTCTGGACTCTGGAGAGCACAGGTCCCCACCTGTTACAGGTCTGTTAGTATGAATCTTTGTATCAGCTGATTATATACTTGGGCTAGACCAGCTCCAAATTAGGAATTGTATTTGGCTAAATATTTCTAGTACGAACAATATTCTGGAAGGCAAACCTTGAGACTTGTTCACTAAATGCTGTGTGGGGGCTGACTAGCAGTCCGTTGGCCTGTCTGTGAGGACAGCGGGTTGGTGGTGTCCTGGAGGCCTAAGCCAGACTGGTGCCCATTAGCCCTGGAGTGACACTGTTCAAAAACCTGGATACACCAGGTTAGAAGGTACGAATGGCAACATGGAGGGCAATGTACGAGGAGAATATTTGAAAGAAGAGACTCCCTTACTTTTGAGCCAATGAAATGTGTAAATGATGCACAGCGGGCCAATGGTGTGCGTTTATTGGCAATGGGATGAAATTCCAACTTGTGCATTCATTGTATAGTAAATCTATAGCTGCAAGATATAATACAAGCTAATATAGTATAGTGCACAAGCAGGCATCATTAATAATACTGGTTCTAAATTTCTCTGGGGCCAATAGTAGTTTAGCTTTGTTACTGAACATTCGGTGTAGAACTTTTATGGTCTGAAAATCTGTATTTTTTTCAGAGGGGGAGAGAGAGGGAGATTTGGACACACCTCTGCAGAAACGAGACTGAAATCTCCCTCCCCCATTTCCATAAAAGGAGTCTGACCTTTACTTTAGCCTGAAACCGGGGCCCTGGTTACTTTAGCCTGAAATTGTTTAGCCTGAAAGCTGCTTCGCATTTTTCAAACCTCATCAGACTCCAGTTATTTACAGTTCGAAAGCTTTATAAATAATTCTGATTTTATTACTTGTTAGAACATATGCTGAGATCCCAGCATACATTATGCATTAAACCGTGCGCTGTGAATATTGACTACAGTGAATATTTGCCATGGTGATTGTTAAGAGCACATCTATTCATTCGCACTGAATGGCCTTAATTAGTGGTAATTATCATTCCCTGATGAGGATCAGAGGTTCCTCTGTCTGGTTGTCCACTCCTCACTCAGCCTGCAGGGTTAGTTTTACCTGTTAACACAATTGAAGATTAAGAGTAAGCAGTTTCTGTAACATGCATATACAGTGCAGTCCCGAAGTATTTGGACAGTGGTACAATTTCTGTTCTTCCGACGTTGGATTTGAAATAAAGCTATGATTATGAGCTGTTTATTTTGTTAAGAGTATTGTATGGCCAATGTCTCGGTTTCTTATTTCTCAGCCTCATAATGGCCTCATTGACTGTTGTTACCACGGCACTGGTCATCATGGTGAGAAATGCAAATAACAGACTCCAAATGTGATCAAAAGCCAAGAGTCATGACTAGATACTGAAAATGTTGTTCTACCTGCACTAAGAAAGTGATTGAATACACTCTAATCAGAAACCGCTGCAAAGCTTTTTTGGTCCCCTAAAATGGGGGGACAGTGTATAAAAAGTGTGCAGTTCCTACACATTTCCAATATGGACGTAAATGGCCTCAAACTAAAGGTGTCAGTCTGTGCTCAGTATTCCAAATCCAATGTGCTGGACTACGGAGGCAAAAGAACGGAAATTGTACCACTGTCCAAATACTTTGGGACTGCACTGTACATTGTCAGTTGGCTTCTTACCAGACCAAGGGACTTACTGGTGTGGATCCTGACTTTTTGGATCCTGACTGTGCCATGACCTGGATAGTTGTAGTGTCACTCGAGTGTTTTGGTTGTCTAGGAAGTCTCTTCTCATGACACGAGAGTGACTCCATCTACAGTTGGCATGCACCAGCAGGACACAAAATGGCCAACTCTAGCTATGATGGTAAATGTCTGCATTTCAATTGATGCTTCTCATTCACCCATTCACTCACACACACATACACACCAACAGCGATTGGCAACCATGCAAGGCAACGACATGGAGCATTTTGGGGGTTAGGTGTCTTGCTCAGGGACACTACGAGAAACCCAGTATGGGATTGAACTGGCAACCCTCCGACTGCCCGATGATTGCTCTTACCTCCTCAGCCAGTGTTGCCCCCTGATGATCAGCAAAGGGAAAAGCAGCAGTTGCTTGCAACAACCCCCAGAGGAGAATGGAATTTTCTGTACTCGCATGAAATGATTAAAATTGAATTTGTCATGATATACACACAGAATGTGAAGCTGTGGTAAAATAAATCCCATAGGGCTTAGACCTCACCTTTCTTTAACAAGGGTAAAGACATATCGGGAATACATTAACAGAGATTTTGGATGTGGAAATATGCTTTGAAAGATAAAGGGGTGTCATGGTTACATTGCTAGGCCTGCAGGGCCCTGTGTTTGTTGGATAGGCAGATGTAGCAGTAACGGAGAATGGGCTGCCATAAGCTTTGCTCCAAGGGCTGCATCCTAGCATGTGGAGAAGTGATGACATGTTTAGCTTATCAGGAACGGATCACATCATGTCATGTAGAGAGCTTCTGGATCTGCTCAGGCCACCGCACCGCATTAAAACGGCAGCTATTTCAGACCCAATAAATCCGATAGGGTTATTTAACAGGCAAATATGTAATTAACTGCTCTAATTTATCAAATGGCAAATAAAGTAGCAAGTGTTGAAACCCGTCAGACTCTGGAGCTCAAGGACCAGGGATAACACTGTGCTCTGCCGTCCTGTAGGTTTTCATTTTGAACTCTAATTCAACACCTGATTATACTAATGAGCAGCTCAAAAAGCTCTCTAGGTAAATGTTTGGCATTTATATAGCGCCTTTATCCAAAGCGCTGTACAATTGATGCTTCTCATTCACCCATTCATACTCACGCCCTCACACACACACACACACACACACACACACACAGCAATTGGCTGCCATGCAAGGCACCGACCAAGCATTTGGGGGTTAGGTGTCTTGCTCAGGGACACTTCGACACAGCCCGGGCAGGGGATTGAACCGGCAACCCTCCGACTGCCAGACGACTGCTCTTACTTACTGCTCTTACCTGAGCCGTGTCACCCCCTACAATGAAATGTCACTCACACAAGGTAATGAAAGGAGTATGCATTGTTAGGGTTGGAGTGAAAACCTACAGGAAGGTAGTTCTCCAGGGACAGGGTTGGCCAGCCCTTGATTACATCATATAATATATGGTGGATGGTAGTCTTCAGGATGTGAGCCTAAACCATCCATCCATTATCCTAACCCACTTATCCTGAACAGGGTTGCAGGGGGGCTGGAGCCTATCCCAGCATACATTTGGCGAAAGGCAGGAATACACCCTGGACGGGTCGCCAGTCCATCGCAGGGCACACACACCATTCACTCACACACTCATACCCACAGGCAATTTAGACTCTCCAATCAGCCTAACCTGCATGTCTTTGGACTGTGGGAGGAAACCCACGCAGACACGGGGAGAACATGCAAACTCCACACAGAGAGGCCCCGGCCGACGGGGATTCGAACCCAGGACCTCCTTGCTGTGAGGTGGCAGTGCTACCCCCACTGCACCATCCGTGCCACCTCGAGCCCAAAACCCTAAATGCTAAACTGAGCTGAGCGGGTTAAAGAGCTGTGCTTGCGACATGCCCTGTCATAGCCTGATACATGGCAGCCAAACCAAAATGGGTGATGACTCGTATCCATATTTATGTTAATATTTTTGTATTGGGGATCTGAAGACTCACCTATAGGTTCACCTTGGGCGACAGCACTACGCACCCTACGCACACCTCCAATAACAAGGGTCAAGCCTTTGGAGTTGAAGGCCCATGGTCCCTGGGCTTGTGTAGCTGCGTTCTATCCTTTAACATGATTCACATGCAAGACAAGCCCTCTTCTGCCTGCCCCTCCTCTGCGATGCTTAGCCCCGGGCTGTCGGTTTGCACTCGGCTGGTTATTGGTCCAGCAGTGGCCATTTTGTTTAGCCTGCTTTGTGAAGCTTGCAGCCTCCGGCTCAGGCCCTAAATTAAGACGATAAAACCTGACAGCTAAATTTTGCGGCAGACCAGGGAGAACAGCCTTGTTGCTGTTTTGCTATTATAATTAGCACTTGGGTGTTATGTCAACCGTAATGCTGCTTCCATCTGTTCTATCGGTTCGATGAAAAAAACACACTCGTACTGTTTCGGCTGGGTAATAAATAAGACAAATCCTCAGAGTGGAATTAAAAGCAAAATAAAAACTTGAATTGACTGCATAAAACTCGGCCGTTCCACGGAGCCTAGTAGAACACATCTGGGGAGAGAGTGGGAGAAGTACTGTATGTTGAATTTAAGAGCTTTGTGTGGGAGTGGTTTGGCAATGAGATTGTTTCGTTGGCGATGAGTGATTCTGTGTTTTATTGAGGGAATAGTTTTCTGGCTACCCATTGCCTCATTTTGTTTATTACCTTCGTGTTTCATGAAATAATTATTTGTTAATTATCAGCCCTCGTCAGAAGTTGGCCTGATAGCGGACAATTCTGAGCAAAATATGGTAAGAGTTTAGGCACTTGCAGTACTGGCAATGGCAAGTATATTATGGGCTACATGTAGCCCAACTGCAACCAACAACCATTTGTGCCAAATGTTGCCAAACTGTATCCAGCCACACCCGTTTATAATGTCATTTGGATTTTGGGTCAAACATGCAAATCATACCTGAGGCATGGTCTCGTCAAGGTTGTGTTGTTTCTGCGCTCCGGCAGCCAGATTCGGATGGGTTCGTCGCCGTTGCCGTCACCGTTCTTCTCTATGTTCCCTATGGTGGTTTGTGGGCCAGTACTGGGTCATCAATCAGTTCCTATCTGGGTGTTAACTTCGTCCTTGCGCTAATTCGCCGTTCCTACCAGCGCAGTGGTGAGTCCCGTTCTCTGATAACGTCGCGGCTGCACGCTGTAGGCTAGCTATCGCTAGTCTCCAGGCGTCGCCCCGGACCCACTGACCCACAGCAGCTGAGCCGCCGGCCAGCTTCCCGCACGCTGTCCGCAGCCCGGCGGTCTCCCGGGCGATGGATTTCACACCCCGTTGCGCTTTCTCCGAAAGCTATAAAGCACTGCTGAGAGCCGTCGGTATTAGGAGGTGACCTTTCAGAAACACAGCCTGCTAGGGACAACGCTGTTCGCTGCGCCATTTAACCGGCCTCTATCGCAGACCTACAGACGGATGGTTATTACAGATTCGTTTGCAACAGTGAATACACTGTGATTGATAATATTCTCCTCTTTATCGCTGGCGAAGTGGGAATATAGTTTGTTAAGCGAACCAGTGGATAATAAAGGCTGGATTAATGTGTTTGTTTTTCACCGTGTTGTGCCCTTCCTGCAGGGTCCGCAATGGCATTGCTGGGAATATTTGGTATTGACCCGTTAAAACCTGAGAGAGGCTGTGATTTTAATGGTAGCTGGCCAGCATTTATATAGTGCTTTCTTCCACAGCGCTTTACAATTGATGCCTCACCCATTCACACACACTGACAGCGATAGGCCGCCAGGCAAAGGTACAAATCAGCCTGACAGGACAGGGCAGGGGATCGAACTGGCAACCTTCCAACTGCCGGACGGTACCTCCTGAGCTAATATCGTCCCACAAGTTGTTTCCTATTCCATAAAGTTAGGTACTATGGTCTTGGATACATGGATATTGCAATGTAGGCTATTGTTGTCATTATTTTGTAGGTTGTGAGGAAAATAATGAGCACTTTCAAATGGGAAAAATCGTTACCAATTGTGTTGTTCACATTGTCTTGGTTGAATTGTCAATATCGTATTTCAGCGATACATGGTCATTATGACCATTACCAAAAATGATTGCCAACGTTAATCTGTGGCCTAGGGCTCATTTTCGATGGAAGGAACATGAATTATTAATTAACACTATTTTTTGTTTTGATGCTGTTATTTGGCGTGGAAAGATTTATTTGCTTGTATATCTGCATTATGCTTATTTGAAAGGAGCCATCCCACATTAATATCTGAACAATAGCTAAGGGATTTTGATTAATGATATTTAATATACTCTCTTAATGAAGTTCATCAGGATGAGATGATAAATCATATAAATCATAATCAATGTAGGCCTATGTCTTGCTTAGATCATGGTCTAAATATAACGTATTGGTACTTGATAAGAAGAATGAAACCATTTCAACTCTTGATAAGCTGATGTGAATTTTTATATTTGCAGATCATCTTTTGAGCAGGAGCATCTTTTGAGTAGGTTTGAAGAAGTGGCTCCCCCAGTCTAGGGATGCACTCGCTGCACCAAACTCCTGCTGACGGGGAGGAAGAGAGCCCAGGAATTAACCAAAGACTGGGGCTTCATAGCCACCTCCTTGCCTCAAACACCAATGTGACGCGCCCACCTAGGTGGTGCACGGCGGCCATTTTGTGCCAGAGCACTCACCACACTTCAGCAAATGGATGAAGGCTTTGTCGATGGAACTGAAATATTGAATTTGTTCATTCCTCAGACTTTACGGCTTGGAGGTATCTGGGCTGCAGCCGGGTTGCTGGTGGGAATATTTCTAGTCACCGGCGAAGCACTGCTGTTCCACAAGGAGGGGGTGGGGGTTTACTATCAGCACGTGCTGTAATCCTGACTGCGTGTAGCCGTCTCAGCACAGAGGGGATTTTATCCATTTTTCATATGACAATCTCAAGCTGTTAGACTTCTTTTTCTTCATATTCCCCCCCCCCCCCCGCTCCCTTCCCCCTTTCCATCCGCTATGCAGAGGGATACAAACCACCTCTGTTAATCAGTGGGGGGGAGAGACAGAAATTACTTTATGACTTCTTGACATTTAAAATGTCAGTCATTTATCAAGCTGTTTTACACACAGCCAGCCTAGCACCTCTCCTGGCTGGTATGCCAACCGGCCTCCGTACGTGTGCTGTTTGTACGAAGCTTTCTCAGTTCACATCAGTTCAATTACACTGGGAGATGTGTAATTAGTAGATATTTCCCATCGCACCAGGGAGAGAACAGGGATTGTAAACAGATAATTAACTGCATTGTTTATTGAAAGCCGGTCGAGCTGAAACATTGGCCGAGCAGTTTTCGGTTCATTGGATCCCGCCAAGGCTAAGTTGTAAAAAAAACAGTCTGTAACTGTGTGTGAGTGAACTATAACTCGCTATCTCCGTCTACCTCCTTACAGTCTGATCGGAGATAAGTGGGGGGGGGGGGGGGCGGACTGGAGAGAATAGCCCGGCGACAAAAGGGATCAGTCACAGGTTTCATTCTGAGAATTTGGAGAATCCGGGAAAAAAAAAGTAAAATAGGGTAGCGTTCAGATCCACGAGACTGATATAGCCCTCCGTGTTTGAGAATAGCTGACCTAAAACTCAGATTGGGCCTGAGCTCTCCCTTAGGGACTCTGGTCCAGAATAGCTCTTGTAAGAAGTTAACTCGGCCGTTTCTCACTTGTCATACTCTACGGCTACGAGGCTGAGCGTTTTGGGTCGTGGGGAGTCGCTGAAGACGAGTGAGAAGGAGGAGGAGCGTCTCAAATCCAGGCCCATGAGTTTATCAGATGCCTGAAGCCCCCTCTTTTGTCCCTGAGAGATTGTGCCTTAGTCTGTGTGAGAGCCAATTATAGCTTATTTATGTTCATTTTTTATATTAATTATGATTTTTTTAATGACATTGTCTTATTTGATTTAATTTCCTTATGCCAATCTACTTGCTCCCAAGTTATTGTTTCCCATTGAATGTTATTTTGATTGATCCTTTGTTGTTATCGCCCCCTTGTGTTTTGGATGTATGGGAAATGACTGATAAGGAAACAGGAAATGCTTCTGTTTGGGAGGAAATCGATTTTCAACTGCAGTATCATGGCAGTACCATGGAAGTAATGGTAGCAGTGACGATTCTATCGCAGTCGAGAGAGAGAGAGAGAGAGAGAGAGAGAGAGAGAGAGAGAGAGAGAGAGAGAGAGAGAGAGAGAGAGAGAGAGAGAGAGAGAGAGAGAGAGAGAGAGAGAGAGAGAGAGAGAGAGAGAGAGAGAGAGAGAGAGAGAGAGAGAGAGAGAGAGAGAGAGAGAGAGAGAGAGAGAGAGATCACAGTGTATATCATCCAGGAATGTTAAGTATACATTTATAGGAAATGTAGCCAGGGTAATGAACTTGTATACCAGCTGGTGACATCACACATTATTTGTTTGGATGTGGAACTGGCATGTAAACACAATTAGACTGAGGGGTGCAGTTTCAGCAAGTCTCAGAAATGGAAGCCACGGAGACAAGAGGCAATGTATAAAGTTGCTTGATATGAATGAAGATTAGTATGACATCCCCATGGGGATATTTACACTCTGTATGGTGTATTTTCACTTCTTGTGTATATTTTTCAAAAATAACATATGTCCATTTAGAGCCAGTGGCTTTGTAGTAACAGACCTGTATGGAGTCCCAGGTGTCCTGGGTGTTTTTATGTCTTAAAGATGGCAACTGAAAACGTCTTTTCTCCTTTTACCTCTCTTACCGTTCGCTTTCCAGAATTCACCTCCCTTCACGTCTTCAGCCCCTCTCCTGTAGTTGTAGATATTTTACTTGAGGATGTAATGAATAAATGACAAGGCCCAAAGATGGGAAAGATGGATGCACATCTCTCTGACAGGATGAGTAGTTTGTCCCCTGGCACAAAGAGCAGCATCAATGCCTAACGATCGCCTCGGTAAATGAACTGTCATGCGTTAGGATGGTGTTAAGATATTATGACTTCATTTCAGACGTCCAATATGGACACTTCCAGTCCCCATCCCTGATTAAATTCCGCTTTGATAGAAATGAGCCGTGCTCACCACGGAAGTCTCCGGAAAAACCCATTGCTCCCAGCGGATTGATCCCAGGTCACCAGGAACCCGATTATGCCCATTCGCTATCCCAGAATTTGCATATAATCTTATTGAAGTGAACCTAATTTAACCTAAAAATAGACGGACATCCTTTATTCTGTCATTGCATATAGTTCAGGCTTCTCAAAATTCTCTCTGTTTCTTCAGGGCTGTATTCTTTGTATGATGAATTTTAATAATTTGACTGAAATGCGTCTGCATTGTATATTTAGTCATTTACTATGCCGTCTGCTTAAAATCACACATTCGATCTAAAGTAATCGGGGACAGACGTGTATATATATTGCACATGTAGTCAGTTGTTATGTGATTTGATAATTTAACAAATCAGTTGTGCAAATGAGCCTTAATGTCGTTTATGGTCAAAGACAGATTGCTGTCTTGTTCACTCTTATTGGATGCCCAATTTATAGCCTCTGATCTCCCTTTGTCCTCTTATTCTTCATATGAACAGTTTTACAGCACTGGCAGAGTGAAAATATTCAGGCATTAAAGTTTGATCGATAGAGAATCCAAATCTCTTTTTAATTGTCTTAGAGACTCCCGACAACAAAGGACATTAAATGGGCAGTTCACCCAAAAATGAGACCACTGTCTCAAAGGTTTCTTGTCATTTTCAACAGGTTTCAGGCCAATGGATTCCGTAGCGTAGTTCAATGTTCACTCCTCAATAAAATCCCCTTTCCTCCCCTTTACCTCCCTGCCACCTCCTTCGGTTGCGTCACTTTGCTGTTTGACATGGGTTATCTGCTCTCCCTCCCAGCCTCAGGGCCAGATGGACTTAAACGTGCGTGTGTGGATGTGACGCAGAGGAATGGAAGATGACCCGAGAGCAGACTCATTTTTCAGCCGTTCCTGAGTCCGACCAAACGCCGGTCATGTTCAGACTAGCAATAGATTTGTCCTGCCTTCTGTTACCTGGCCCCAGAAGGGGGGAGCAAACATCCCCATTTCGGTTCACTCCCATGCTGTGCACAAGTGTTGCATGTGTGACGTGGCCCTGAGGGGCAGGTCGTAGTGTGGAGCAGCAGGTCATAGTGTGGAGCAGCAGGTCTTAGTGTGCTGCAGCAGGTCATAGTGTGGAGCAGCAGGTCATAGTGTGCTGCAGCAGGTCATAGTGTGCTGCAGCAGGTCATAGTGTGGAGCAGCAGGTCATAGTGTGCTGCAGCAGGTCATAGTGTGGAGCAGCAGGTCATAGTGTGCTGCAGCAGGTCATAGTGTGGAGCAGCAGATCATAGTGTGCTGCAGCAGGTCTCAGTGTGGAGCAGCAGGTCATAGTGTGGAGCAGCAGGTCATAGTGTGCTGCAGTAGGTCATAGTGTGCTGCAGCAGGTCATAGTGTGCTGCAGCAGGTCATAGTGTGCTGCAGCAGGTCTCAGTGTGCTGCAGCAGGTCATAGTGTGGAGCAGCAGGTCATAGTGTACTGCAGCAGGTCATAGTGTGGAGCAGCAGGTCATAGTGTGGAGCAGCAGGTCATAGTGTGCTGCAGCAGGTCATAGTGTGCTGCAGCAGGTCGTAGTGTGGAGCAGCAGGTCATAGTGTGCTGCAGCAGGTCTCAGTGTGCTGCAGCAGGTCGTAGTGTGGAGCGGCAGGTTGTAGTGTAGCTCTCCAAGACCAGGGTCGGAGACCACTGGTGTTGAGCAACAGGCCCCAGTGAGGAGGTACAGCCTGGGCCTGTGGGTTTTGGTGGAGAACAGAAACTTTCAAATTTAAGTGTGGGGCAGGTGGCTTTGACAAGGAAGGGAGACAGATTCTGTGATTGAATCAGCATTTGTCCATAACATTCACTGACAATTACAAAAGCCAGGAGTAATTTCGTTTTTTCTTCGGAATCACATCTGTTCGGCGAGCTCTGCAATCGCGGGGAAAAAATGAAACTTTTGTTTACTTGTAAATCAAATTTAAGGACAAACGTTTTCTGAATAGGGGCCAGATTCTGAGAGTGGAGCAGACTGTTTGCAGACAGGGTTCAGCAGACTGTGACAGGCAGCCTCAGTACCAGCGGGGAAGCTGGTCTCATGTTTGATTAATGCGGCGAGGTGCTGAGCGCGGTTACTGTTCAGATTAATTAGAGGTTATACGCGGTAAGTAAATGTTAGCGAACCCGCACACGCGACCTCCTGCCGCCGCAAAAGATACCTGAGCCCCACGCATGGCCACTCTCGCGGGAGTCCGTCCTTTCAGAGGATGGCAGGGAAGGGTGCGCGACTCATCTGTATTCAAGGCGAGCCGCCCAGGTGCTAACGGGCAGACGCGGAACTGAAAATCCCTTTTCTTAAAGCCCGTCCTCTCTCCCCTCTCCTCTCCTATTCTCGCGCACGTCTTTCAGTTCGTCTCTGGCGTGCCGTTATTGAATATGCATCGATCAATTTAAATCTGAAAGCAACTGAGCCCATTTGGTATTCGCTAAATCACTGGACGCGTTTGAGAATTCAATCAAAACAAACATGCTCTGAATTTAAACGGGAACTCAAATAAAAAAATCATTATTTTATATGTTGGTCCTCACCTTTATGAATAATTTATCTATCTTAATGTGCCGGATAATATTTTCGCCCACGTCAAGTCAAATGTACAGAGCCTCACCCCAAATGATAATGTCACATGGATATAATGCCTTCCCATTTCCCTATTCTAGAGATTGGATTCAGAAAATTTAGTGGAGGCTACAATCGATATTGTGGCCTCTGAAAATATAGGATAAACAATAGATTTGTCACCATTGTCACCAATTGATGTTGAAGTTAACCTGTCGCTAGCTTGCGAACGAGAAAGAATATGTATATCAGCACTCAAGGAATGTGCCTCGGCCAATCACAAAGTGTTGTCTAAAAGAAAATGAAGAGTTTTTATATCCCAAGCACACCATGACACCCGATGGTGAAATAAAGATCACACCAAATTATGGGTGAAGGAATATACCAAATTATGATGTCTGCTGGGAGTTTAAGTAAAGATGTATTATCATATTTTGTTGATATCACTGTTGTTCTGTCTGGAGGAGAGAGAGCTTTTATGGATAAACAGATGGGCAATATTTCAGGGATGAAGTGCCAGAATGCTTAGGAATAAATTGAACGAAATAGCCATGAGGAAGAACATTCTAGCCGTACTAACGTCATACGGCTGAATACTGACCTTACTCACGACGGTCTCTTTCAAAATAAGTGTGGTTGAGTGGTCTCCATTGATCTGCGCCATGTATAGTATGTTTCATAAAGTAAGGGGTAATGATGATGCCCAGGATGTTCTGATCTGCCTCAGAGGCAGTGTTGCTGGGTCAGTACTGTTTCATATAATTGGTCAGAGGCAGTATTTTTTGGACGGTAATGATTCACATAATTGGTCAGAAGATATGTGGCTGGGTCATTAATGGTTGGTGTAATTGGTCAGAAGTAGTATTGGCAGGCCACTAATGGTTGGCGTAATTGGTCAGAGAGAGCGTTGCAGGGTCAGTAATGGTCACCATAATTGGTCAGATTGACCACAGGGTGCTCTCGTACATCTGTCTCTGGTTTTATCACCAGAAACGGCCGACGGATTTGCAGCCTCTTTCTATCGCCGTCCGTTGTGACCCCACAGGTTTCTACAGAATCCTGAGTGAACACCCTCAAAGCCTACCCCAGACAGGAGAGGCACAGGTGAGTAGACAGAGCAAGTGACCGATTACAGACAGATATTTTTGGACTAGCAGAGGAGAGAGAGGATGAGAGGGAGATGGAGGAGAAGGGAGCTGTAGGTAAATCTGTGGACAGGGAGGTAGAGCAGGGGTGGAGGGGAGGTCACGGGGATGATGGGTACAGATGTGGAGGGTAATAACACCACCTGCTCTTGGAATCAGATTGGACAGCCCTGAGGCGAGGGGAGTGATGCGCAGCAACACGGAGGATGATGTAATCTCTGCGACCTTGTGTCGTTCTCAGATTCTCGTACAGTAGGTGTACATATTGGGGAGTGCTGGTGGGAGAGGCTGATGTTTCTATGCGTGTGCCAGAGAGCGGGAGGGAGAGAGAGAGAAAGGGAGAGCGTGCATGCGTGCGTGCGTGCGTGCGTGCATGCTTCATCGTCTCAATGCGTGTCCTTGTTTGAGTTGGTGAAGAATGTCCCCAGAGCTTATATTCATGGCATCAGAATGTATCCTTATGTGTCCTGTGTGTGTCTAAGTGTGTGTGTGTGTGTGAGAGAGAGAGAGAGAGAGAGAGAGAGAGAGAGATCTAGCCTGTGTGGAAACAGCTTCTCTCGTTGGCCTTTGATCTAAAATAACATTATGGTGTGATGGTGGGGTAGGAGGGAGAGGACAACATGAATCAGGGTAAGACGGCGAGACAGTGGACTCACAGAGGGAGAGAGGGAGAGGGAGACAGATAGAGAGCAAGAGAAGGAGGGAGAGGGAGAGAGAGAATTGGAAACAAATGTGATGAGAGTGAACGTGTTGCAGTGGCTCAGACTATCTCCTGCTGTTGTGGAGAACGGTGGATAAAATACCAGCGTGCTGAACTGTGGTCTGCATCACAAACCGTTCATCAAAATGGATGGACTGAACGGTACATAACCCCTGTAGCTGGAACACATTCTAACTGTACCTTGTTAAAAAAACGGGCGAAAGACTTTGCTGCTTTGTGGGTGGTACAGAGACGTTACAACTAAAAAGGAGGACCAGCCTTCATTATATTTATATTAAATAAATACTTGCAAATGCATATTTGGGTTCTGGTTTCTAAGATGCAGTGGTTGCCATGGTAGGAAAGTAGTTTCAACTGGGTTGGGTCAATTCCCTCACAATTTCCGTCAATTCAGGAAATCGATTGACGTCAGTTCAATAATTGAAAATGGCCCACATGCTCGATGAGGATTATGCAACAAATTGATTACAATTTCAATATGTCTCCTGAATTTACTGAATTGAAATGGAAATTACTCTCACATTGGTTTCCATTACACTAGCCTGGTGATGTAATGCATCATGTTCACTCTGATCACCACAAGACCATAAAGTTCATGTGCACTGAGTTAGAAAAACTAAAACCGTTTAAAACTAAAAACATTTAAGAATTGGGATCAAGCTATGTTTTTTTTCTTTTTTTTTTCTGTTATCTACTGACTGAACAGTATTCTGCAGAGCCATCGGGGTGGATCAGTCTTCTATGGGTGGAGCAGTCTTCTGTGGGTGGATCAGCCTTCTATGGGTGGAGCAGTCTTCTATGGGTGGAGCAGTCTTCTGTGGGTGGATCAGTCTTCTGTGGGTGGAGCAGTCTTCTGTGGGTGGAGCAGTCTTCTGTGGGTGGATCAGTCTTCTATGGGTGGAGCAGTCTTCTATGGGTGGAGTAGTCTTCTGTGTGTGGATCCGTCTTCTGTGGGTGGATCAGTCTTCTGTGGGTGGAGCAGTCTTCTGTGGGTGGAGCAGTCTTCGGTGAGTGGAGCAGTCTTCTGTGGGTGGAGCAGTCTTCTATGGGTGGAGCAGTCTTCTGTGGGTGGAGCAGTCTTCTGTGGGTGGATCAGTCTTCTGTGGGTGGAGCAGTCTTCTCGGGGATGTTTGTTTGCGTACCATAAGTGCACCAGTATGCAAGCAGTAATGAATGAATCCCCAGTTTAATTACAGTTTGATGTCAAGGTTGCCAGTTTGGTGCTATGGTTAGATCCTTGACTTTGTCACGACCTTAGTCGAAAAACAAAATGACAAATGAGTAATGCCCAAAAAAAGGAGCTTTGGAGCATGTTAGCTGACAGTATGAGGGCTGTCAACCTCACAACCTCGGAAGTTAATTTGTGTACCGAATCCTGCAGAAAAGCTTTCTATGTAATAACACAGGAGCTTAAGCCAAGGCCATAACTTATACGACCACAATAACCGTCCTTGTAATTACCATAAAAATACCCGGAAAGCACCAGCTTCCTGTCACTTAGTTGTTTTCTTCTGTGGTCTTTAATGCTATTATACCACTGTTATGCTGTTTGGAGTGAAACCATTTGACACATTATTAGGAGTATTATGTCTTAAAGTTATACCGTGGGGAATGAAACCTGTTGGCACAGTTATTAGGAGTATTATGTCTGTTATACTGTTATACTGTGTGGAGGATAGAAGTGAAGGTCTTCCTAGTGAAGTTATAACGTATCCCAGCAGTATCCTGTGTGTCCCAGTATCTAATAATAGCTGGAGAACAGACTGGTTCCACTTCACCAATAGGATAAGTGACAGACCCAGAAAGGGAGGGACTGGCTGCAGGCGACAAGCTTGTGGATGGGGGGCAGATAGAAGACAAAAGAAGGAAAGGACAGAGGGAAGGGGAAAACAGCTGTCTGCCCCTGTCTTCTCTCTCTCTCTCTCTCTCTCTCTCTCTCTCTCTCTCTCAAATTCAAATTGCTTTATTGGCATGACAAAATTTGCATTTGTATTGCCAATGCATGGCAAGGGAACATGTTAAACAGAGGAAAATAACACGGTAATATGATTACATATAAAAACAGGATAATAATTAACACGATAATAATTCTATATATATGCATATACATGCACATGCTCATACATGCACATACATACGCAGATACATACAATTATATACAAATTGTTCTAGCGTACTAATAACAAGCTTATATAACAGGCATGTTTGAATGTGTAAATTCTATGTCAGTGTGTGTCTGTCTGTGTGTGTGTGTGTGTGTTTGTGAATTGTAGTATTGTATGTTTGTTTTGTCACTCACTGTCTCTGATCTCTGTCACTCACTTTCTCAAATATTATTATATTTTGGACATTTTAGAAGGAAGTGCACCTCCGTTTCAACCTCACCTGTTGTACAGTGACCACATATTATCTGTTCTTTTGGTAGCCAGGACGTTTTATGCCTACCTTTTTCAATGGCTAGGTCACTGAGTCTGTACTTGGTAAGAAGTCTGCTTCATATCTCAGACAGTCACAAGATATTCAGCCAATTTGTATTCTTGTTTTAGGGCCAGGTAGCAAGTAAGCTTGTTTTGTGTTTTGGTTTGGTTGTTCCAATGTTCCAGACAAATGGTTTTATTTTGTTTAACAATGTGCTTAATTCTGATTTGTGTTTGTGAAGCAGTGCTGGTCTGAGAGATGTTCTTGTTAGGTGTGAGATGATTAGTTTGTCTCAGTACCAGCTGACTCTTAGCGGACTCTTTGCAGGGTTCAGCTCTTGGGTTTGAAATGCATGGAACTGTAGTGTTGTTTTGGGACTTGATTTTAGATGCATCCAGAATTTGAGTGACCTTTTTTAATTCAGTCCTGCCTGCATTGTTTGGTGTTTCAATTGGATGCTTCTCCCATCTAATGTAGTCATGTTGACTGAGTGAACCCCATACTTCACTTCCATACAAAGCAATTGGCAGGATTACACTGTCAAATATTTTTGAACAAATTCTGATTGGAATGTCAATCTGGAAGAACTTTTTTCTGATTGCATAGAAGGCTCTGCAGGCCTTTTCTTTCAGTGAATTCCCTGCCAGACCAAAGTTTCCTGAGGCACTAATGTTCAGCCCCAGGTAATTATAGAACAGGGTGTGTTCTAGGGCAGTGTTTCCTAGACTGAACGTGTGTCTGCCTTCCTGAAATCTTGCCTTTTTTTGGAAGATCATTATTTTAGATTCTTTATGCTTTACTGTGAGGGCTCAGTTCTAATGTAGCCCCTGTCCACTGGGTGAGAGCAGCACCAGGTCATCTGCATAGAGGAGGAATTTAACGTCCATCTTGTTTAGTGTTAGGCCAGGGGCTGTAGATTGTTCCAATAACACCGTAACTCATTTATATAGATATTAAATGGAGTTAAAGTTACATCACTGCCTCACACCTCGCCCTTGAGTCCTTTTATTGCCCATTTTTATTCTGCATTTATTATTTGCATAAATTGATTTAATTATATCATATTCTCTCTTTCTCTCTGTCTCTCATAATCTATGTTTACTTTTGTTTTCATCTCACTTGGGAGTTTTTACCTTCGGTAGATTTTTTTATATTTGGGCTTAGATAGACATCTTTGCGACAGTGTCTCTTCAAAAAGTGCAATACCAATAAGATTGATTTTCATTTAATTGTTTGTGTGTGTCTGTGTTCTGAAGACCCAGATGCGGGTATGGTGCGATGTGTTGGCGTTGTGGGGAAATGTCTGTGTTTCATCTCACAGACCCTTTTTTTGCTTGTGCCACCCCTAACTCCTTCCCCCACAAACCTTTCCTTTCTCTGTAATCACCGTCTATTCTCGGAGCGATACTCACTCCATCAGCCTGCTCTACAGCTGCTGTAAACTGCTGCGGACGCTTTCAATTTTTATATTGCTTTTTTGGATAATGGATTTGTTTGATTTCTTCTTAAAAGGAAAGCGGGATAATTACTGTCTCCTGGCGTGCTCTGTTTATGCGCTTCCCTCCCACGTCTTTTAATGTGTCCTATCATATTTTATCCACAGCTGGATAAAATGCGGAAACGCATGCAGACTCCCCCGGTAATTGCTGAAAATTCATGTTCTACAGGGGGCTTGGAGACAGAGGCGGAAAGGGAGTTAGAGAGGAGGGAAAGGAGTTTGTGCTTAATAGTAACTTGTACGTGCTTATTGTTCATCACGTGCCAGTGCAGACTGCTGGAACAGGGCAGGTAGTTGAGACCCAGTTGAGGAGTATATATAGCCTTTTCTTCCTTCATCCCTCTCTTCTTTTCTTTCTGCTCTCATTTTCATCTCTCTCCGCGGTCACATTTGACCTTCCTCTCGCGTGAGATCTACATCTACACCTACATCGATTAAAATATTCTTCTGGTATTAATGTGCGGGGAAATCATACTTCGGTGTGAAAAAGGGACTTGGAATTACTCATAGCATTCAGTAATTTCGTCAGAATTTACTGAATGAAGAAGATACTTGCCACAAACACGCTTCCACACACATACACACATTTGGAAGAGTGCATTGTTTCTACTGAACAGTGTTTTACAAGCGTCTCATCGAATCAAGTTTTCTTTATCTCTGATCTTCAAGATATTGTATTTTGCCTCGGGAATTTTGTGAATGCACATTAGCCGAGTTTCCACTATTTGGGAACGCTTTCATTCAATTTCCTGCTCCCCTCCTACACGACTTTCTCTCTTATCCTGACTGGGCAAAAATGAACTGATGACTGAGATTTCATTCCAAAAAAGGCCAGAGCTGAACTGTGAGAAGTTTCCAAAGGCCCATCCATCATTCTGGTCTCTTTTAAAGAGAAGTTCATGATTATGCACTTTATGTCGATCGTACTTTATCATCTGAAAGAGAGGGACATTGACACCTCACGTATCAGCAGCCAACCTCTGCTCAACAGGAGGGATGGGAAAGGCTTGGCCGATGGCAGAGCTGAGGGCCTCTTAATTCTGTGTATTAAGACACAAACACAGGGCTCAGCCACTGATAAGTGATAACTCACTAACTACATGCAAGTCAGTTTCTTCTCTCTGGTGCTAGCCCTGTTGCAGTGTGCAAAATGAATGCTACATAAAATGAACAAGAAAGAAAATTCGCTAAATTATATGCGCAAAATAGGGAAATAATATTTTCACAAAAATTGAATTTATGTGTGTGAAATTATTGGCACACTTTATGCACTCTCATTTCAGTAGGACAACACTACTCAAATTTTTTCTGTAGTGTCTAATGAGATTGGTGAATATACACTCAGTGATCACTTTATTAGGTAGACCTGTTCTCCAGCTTGTTAACACAAGTATTTAATCAGCCAATCATGTGGCAGCAACTAAATGCATAAAAGCATGCAGACGTGATCAAGAGGTTCAGCTGTTTTTCAGACCAAATGTCAGAATGTGTTCTAAGTGACTTTGACTGTGGAATGATTGGTGCCAGACGGGCTGGATTGATTAACTCAGAAACTGCTGAAACTGCTGAATCTGCTGGTCTCCTGGGATTTTTACTCACAACAGTCTCGGGGTTTCCGGAGAATGGTCCAAAAAATGAATAAACATTCAGTGAGCTGCAGTTCTGCGAGCATCTCTGAACATGCAACGCGTAAAATCTCTAAGTGGATCGGCTATAGCAGCAGAAGACTGAATAAGTCTAATAAATACCTAATAAAGTGCTCACTGAGTGTATATGGGTGGAGGGGATTCCTGAGCATCGTTTAAAATCCTTCAGATCCGTTGGTTTTTGTCTGTGGACTGCCCTCTTCCATTCAAACAAATCTTCAATCAGTTCATGGGGGGGGGGGGGGGGTTTGCCCAAAATGTCTTTGCTGAAGTTCCTCATTACATTGACCTTACAAGAAGCCCCAGGACCAGTAGGTACAAAACAGCCTCAAAGCAAGTTTCACCACTATATTTCCCAGCAAGTATGACATCCTTTTTGCTCAAAATATCCTTCTGATCGTGAACCCACAAATGGTGTGTATAGCTAAAATGTTTTCGGATTCGAACCAGGTGTTGCGGTGAGATTAGCCCAAACTGCCCACCATTTCAATTCTTTTCGCAAAATAAAATTAACTCCTGACTCCGCTCTTCCTTTTTCGGATTAGGCGTCTGATAGAACCAATCTCACCTGATGCTGACTTCAGAACACAGTCCAATGAGTAATGATGTGCCAGTTGCACACGTCAAGGTGTGAGGTCACAAATGTGATTGGAATGTTCTAGACTGAATATTTGACTGCTGATGTTACAAACACTACTCGTGATTGAAAGCAATGGAGCTTCAGAACACTGACTTACTCTAAGAGGTTAAAATGTAAGCTGGGAGTCTCTGGGTCCCTGTAAGCTGGGAGTCTCTGGGTTCCTGTAAACTGGGAGTCTCTGGGTCCCTGTAAACTGGGAGTCTCTGTGTCCCTGTAAGCTTGGAGTCTCTGGGTCCCTGTAAACTGGGAGTCTCTGGGTCCTTGTAAGCTGGGAGTCTCTGTACTGACAGCTGTCACCATTCATTATTCCTCAAAAACAGAGGGACATAAAATATGAGCTGTTATTGGGATCACAGAAAGACACCCACGAATATGAACAAAAGTGTGGTTATTCTAATGTTTTTCATAATACGTTTCATTGAAGGTTAAACTGTTCGAGCTGATGCCAGTTTGCTACATTTGAAAAGCACCACATTGCCTGCTTTGTAGCATGTAGGCTCCCCTGGTGTAAAATCCAGCTATGACCAGCTTGAAGTACCAGCTACCAGCTGTTTCAAAAACCTAGCATGAGCTGTTTTTTTTTCAGCAGGGTCCCATTTGAACACAATTCTGTTCTTCATCATCACAGTTTGGCTAGTTCAGCAAACACTATAATTCACTAAACTGCTTGCAGTGGAAAAAGTAACATTTACATTTGATTGACATTCAAAGGTATGGACAAATGGTGATTGAATCCTGGCTAGTGTGTTATTCTCTGGTCTGGAGGGGCATGTTCAATCTGAAAATGGTTTCTGTGTTGAATTATGTTTTCTCCCAATGGTGTACAATGTTTACAACAGGCTTTGAGGTGTATCTGCTCCCATTTGGTGGGTGTGTCGGGGGTGTAGCCCAATCTATATATAATGATATAGCCCTATGCTTTAAAGGCCGGAGAATGCCTTCTCAGATGCCACAGGAGCAAACCGTACTGTATCAGTCAGTCCACCCACGGTTTGCAACAGGATGTTCAACACGCCACCATTTCTGTTTAAATAAACTGATTTCATGACTGAACCAATCAAACCAGCAAAAGCCCTTGATTAGTCAAAACAGGTGTGCAAATTCCTGTTTACAAGAAAAACCTTCTGGCAAGCGGGTCCTGAGGACAGGAGTTGAGAAACACTGAGTTAGACAAACGATGACTGTGACTCACGGGGAGGCCACAGTCCATTCTGCACTTTCTGCGGTTTACAACCATGGCCCATCTGTTTTGGGATTTCACTCCGACCACAGCGTTTAATTATGTAATTGGCCCAATTAATGAATTCTCCGGAACCTTTAATGACATCACAAGCCGTAGACTGATGTAAACACATCGATGTAGACTGCATCTGTGCTTTCTCTGTGCTTTGATATAATCATGCACTGATGTGCATGACATAATATGCAACATATGATGTGCATAACATAAAATGCACATTTCAAAATGGTTGTATAACGAGTATAATGAGTCAGAACAAAACCCAACGCACACATTACATTAAATGTTATTTGGCTGACACTTCTATCCAAAGCAATTTACAGTTGATTAGACTGAGCAGGAGACACTCCCTGCTGGAGCAATATGGGGTTTAGGGCCTTGCTCAAGGGCCCCAAAAGCTGTGTGGATCTTATTTTAGCTACACCGATGATCGAACCACCAACCTTGCTGGTAATTATCCTGCATTCATACCAGGAATGCTACATGCTGCCTCAGCAGGAAAGGAGCTGTGCACCCGTTTTAAACCAGCTCACTGTCTTTGGGCTTTGGCTCAGCTCTCTGCTAGCAGACCACCATGGAGTCCATTTGCAAAAACGGACAGACGGCCATACACGCCATACACGCCATAGCTCTGCCAGCGGCTGTACGGTAGGAACGTGTTGACCGGACAGACTGGGTCTGACTCAGCTACACCTCCGTGTCCCCGTAATCTGTCACGTCTCACTTGTGGAATCAGTCCGACGTGATCCTCAGCAGCCAGTGTCAGCCCAGTGGAACACGAGTCTCTTTCCGCGCAGACGTGGGTGAAATGCGTAATCGTTTCAGATTCAAATACTTTTCTACGCTTTACCGAGCTTGTCTGGTGTATTGGAACCTATTAAATACTCTCAAAAAGTGCAAACCCCGCCTTCCGGTCCTCTCAATTCCGCTCAATTACACCAGGTAAGATCAATCAAGCACAGAAAAATATTTGATTCCAAAACAATTTCATATTTGACCCAGGTCTGTTTCTGTGTAATGAGAACTGGGGTGCATTTTCATTCACACAGATCTCTCATAAATAAACTGCGCTCAATATGAATTATTTTCATTGCTTTATTGCTCCACTGTGAGAAAATGACTAAATCGAGGGAACAGCGAGCGCAGACAGTGCAGTTTAACGCCACGTACTGGTGCCCTCGGGTGAGCAAAGTAAAACCTGTTATAAATAAGTAATTGTGAAACTGCGTCTGATTGCCAATTACGCGCGACTTCCTTGCCGCTATCCAGAATGAGCTAATTAGGAGTTGTGTACACCATTAAAAAGCACCCTTGAGAAGAATATGCAAATGACGCATCATTGCGGCATAATCATTTAATCTCTTTCAGTTCTCTTATTTTTTGTGGTCTCTCTCGCTTCTTTGGCGATTTTTAAACAGCGTTTCGAGCAGGTGAGCGGGAATGTGTCCAGACGGAGGGGCGGGCCTAGTGGCTGACGCCGCGAGGACACGAGAACTCGGCTAACGGGGGGGGTGGGGGGGTGGGGGGGGGGAAGGAGAGTCTGGGCTTATCTCTGTCGCACGTCAGCTACGCTCCATTACCGACAGGATCATAGTAATCTTACACGTCAGCGGGAGCATCACGCCATTCCTCCGGAGGAGCGAGCGACAGACAGCTACTGCCCCTCGGGCTGTGAGAGACTCCGAAAGACGGCTCGCCGAAGCCCGCGGGTATTCCTTAGTCCTCAGACGAGCTCTCCTCCGATGAGTCACCGCTCTGCGAAACTTTGCGCCGAGCTCAGTACTTCTCACCCCCTCTGGTCCGTGTGAAAAGACGAATACGCTGATGCTTTCTGACAGATTTGGGTTTTTTCCCCCGCTACTGTTCGTTATGTATTCTGTCCTGTTAGCCGCCGGTGGCCACGCTGCGCTCAGCCCTGCTGGATAAAAGGAGCGCAGACGAACGGCAAACCCGGCTGCCGCGTTGCATTCTGGGTAGTAGCTGAAGGCGTTAGCTGGCCGTGGCGTGGGAGAGACGGACAGCCTGCTCCCCTGAGGATGTTGTTGAGAGTCAGCTCCTCTTAAGAGCTCTGTGCACAACATGCAAAACGGTCTTTAACAATGATGCTGTTCTTCTGATATACTGTAGGTATGGATGAGAGGCAAATGAAGTGTGTGAGTCAGTGTTTCCTGACTGGCTTATCCCTGGCCGGCTGATTGGCTCCTGGTCACACAGAAAGACGTTCCTACAGCTGATTAGCTACACAATCCCTCACCTTTACACACCACTTTCATTCCTTGCATCGTCACTTCAGAAACAGCACAAAGCAGGATTACGGAGTTAGCTGGATAACTGTAATGAGTCAAAGCCAGAACCCTCCCAAATCTGGAACAAGGATTGAAGTAAAATACCTGCTCTGCATTGTACTCACGGTAGTTATCCAGCTAACTCTAATCCTGCTTTGTAAAATACCTCCTCGAGTTCACAGTTGATCTGCCTGGTTAAATAACAGTTACCATAAATATTGGGACATCGACACAATTCTCCTCTTTTTGGCTCTATACACCACCACAATGGATATGAAATGAAACAAACAAGATATGCTTTTTTTATCAGGTGAATGAGGTAGGAATTACAACAGTTTGTATATGTGCCTCCCACTTTTTAAGGGACCAAAAGTAATGGGACAATTGGCTGCTCAGCTGTTCCATGGCCAGGTGTGTGTTATTCCCTCATTATCTCATTTACAAGGAGCAGATAAAAGGTCTCGAGTTCATTTCAAGTGTGCTATTTGCATTTGGAATCGGTTGCTGTCAACTCTCAATATGAGATCCAAAGAGCTGTCACTATCAGTGAAGCAAGCCATCATTAGGCTGAAAAATCAAAACAAACCCATCAGAGAGATAGCAAAAACATTAGGTGTGGCCAAATCAACTGTTTGGAACATTCTTAAAAAGAAAGAACGCACCGGTGAGCTCAGCAACACCAAAAGACCCGGAAGACCACGGAAAACAACTGTGGTGGATGACAGAAGAATTCTTTCCCTGGTGAAGAAAAACCCCTTCACAACAGTTGGCCAGATCAAGAACACACTCCAGGAGGTAGGTGTATGTGTGTCAAAGTCAACAATCAAGAGAAGACTTCACCAGAGTGAATACAGAGGGTTCACCACAAGATGTAAACCATTGGTGAGCCTCAAAAACAGGAAGACCAGATTAGAGTTTGCCAAACAACATCTAAAAAAAGCCTTTACAGTTCTGGAACAACATCCTATGGACAGATGAGACAAAGACGAACTTGTACCAGCATGATGGGAAGAGAAGAGTATGGAGAAGGAAAGGAACTGCTCATGATCCAAAACATACCACCTCATCAGTGAAGCATGGTGGTGGTAGTGTAGCGTATGGCTGCCAATGGAACTGGTTCCCTTGTATTTATTGATGATGTGACTGCTGACAAAAGCAGCAGGATGAATTCTGAAGTGTTTTGGGCAATATTATCTGCTCATATTCAGCCAAATGCTTCAGAACTCATTGGACAGCGCTTCACAGTGCAGATGGACAATGACTCGAAGCATACTGCGAAACCAACCAAAGAGTTTTTTAAGGCAAAGAAGTGGAATGTTATGCAATGGCCAAGTGAATCACCTGACCTGAATCCGATTGAACATGCATTTCACTTGCTGAAGACAAAACTGGGGGAAGGGAAAATGCCCCAAGAACAAGCAGGAACTGAAGACAGGCCTGGCAGAGCATCACCGGGGATGAAACCCAGCTTCTGGTGATGTCTATGCATTCCAGACTTCAGGTTGTAATTGACTGCAAAGGATTTGCAACCAAGTATTAAAAAGTGAAAGTTTGATATATGATTGTTAGTTTGTCCCATTACTTTTGGTCCCTTAAAAAGTGGGAGGCACATATACAAACTGTTGTAATTCCTACACCGTTCACCTGATTTGGATGTAAATACCCTCAAATTAAAGCTGAAAGTCTGCAGTTAAAGCACATCTTGTTCGTTTCATTTCAAATCCATTGTGGTGGTATTTCACCCAATATTTATGGACCTGACTGTATATGTAATGCTTGAAGAGAAAAAGAGGTGGTGGTTAGTGAGACGCTGTGGGGTTTTTATGGGTTTATTCAGGCCAGCAGAGACAGTGGACCCAGTCTGCATGCCACACAGAAAATAACAGACGCACAAGATTCATCTACATTATTTACATTACACGTCGATGCAAATTCGTGTTCTATAGAAGATGCTACACATGGGCTGTTATTGCTGTTCCAGCATTATAAACAATGAAAAATTACAAGAATCTTCTAGAACATTTAGATGGACCGCTATCCAGCAGCAAATTAATTCTCCACCCAGAAACAGAACATGACTTTTTAATCAGACATTTTGGTTTGTGGCTCACATGACAAGATCCCCCTCCCCCAACCCCTTCTCCAGTAGGACTTTTGTGTTCGTCTTTCCATTTTTCCACCTGTTTTCACATTCTGGGTAAAACTTCAAATATTGTTGAAATCATTGAAAGAGTCCCA
Source organism: Conger conger (assembly GCF_963514075.1). NCBI lineage: Eukaryota > Metazoa > Chordata > Actinopteri > Anguilliformes > Congridae > Conger > Conger conger. The sequence goes on from NC_083775.1 coordinate 30,228,841, forward strand.
AGACTGGGGCTGCCCACACTCCCTTGCCCAAGTTCAGGGACAGTGCACATGCACTGCAGAAGGAGGGGGAATGGTCATCTATCAAAAGGGATTACATCGACGGTGCACACATTTTCTAGGCTATTCACAGGAGTGTTGTCCAGAAATTTGGTTTTTCAGTCGGTTGCTTTGTTCTTCAGCATGTCGTTGTGTATTGATGGCAGCTAAAATTTGCAAGTTGGAAACAGGGATAGCGGGCATGCATTTCTGCCATGATCTACCCAGCCTCTCCAGCTGTACAGGGGCTTCTGTACATTCTCCAAGATACAGTCTAACTTTTTATCCATCCATTTTCAAATCTTGTTGCAAATATGAAGCCAGTGAGGTGGGGATCCGGAAAGGAACAGGCTTGAGGTGAGGGAGATCATTGAAGCATTAATGCTACTCACTGCTTCAGTCTCATCAAAGAGCTCTCACTCTCCCTCCATCTTTCATCTCTCCTTCTTTCTATGCCTCTGTATCTCTCTCTCTCTCTCTGTTTGTTCAGACCCGAGAATCCAGGTGAGCTGAGGCGAGTTAACGGTATAACCAGCTTCTTATCAGTTAAGTCCTGCGGCTCTCCAGTACCTGGGGTGCACCTCCTCTGGTCTAAAATAATTGCTCCCTCCCTGCTTTCTCTCAAATCCTGCTCCTCCAGCAAAATGGACGCCTTCGCTCCACCTGCTGCGCGGGCACCTGTGCCCGTTCCTCCGTTACTTTCTGTTCTGGTGCCTGAAGCTCCATCGAGCAGAAGTATCGACAATCAGATTCTACTTCCGTTCAATCCCCGAAGACAATTTAACATCCTTACAGAGGTCACTGCTCTATACTGTATATTGGCATATTGATCTACCGTTGACTTGGCTACTGTGTGTTTAATTCAAGATACTGGCAAGAGATCTATGTTTATCAGCAACACCACAGCATTAGCTGCTAAGCTGCGTATTAAATAGCGCAGAAGCCCCAGGATATTTCAGTGCATCTTGTATCGTCCCTGGCCTGCATGACTCTTGTCCTCAGGAACCGAGTATGACGGCAAGTATTTTGTTCAGTTTAGCTGTAGTGCACTTTAGTAAATTACCGTAATGCTTTTCATTGATTCCACCGACTGCCATGACATTAAGAGGAAAAAAATCAAACCCGAGGTCTGTTCCTCAAAATGAAAGGAAAGGCTTGTTTGACTGCTGAATAGAGGTGCATTGTGGATGGTCTCTATGATGATGTGTCGTCCTCGTGTTTGGCATGTGTGTGTGGCGGCTGAGCTGGAACAGAGTTAGCTATGACTAGCTAATACTAGTACTATAGTACCCAGAGTGCAGCAGAGTAGGGCAAGGCATGGGCGACACACACACATACCCACACACACACCCTCCCTCCGATGTCTGCAGTGCTAGAACTGTTTATGCAGCGGGAGAGACCTGAAACAGCAGGACATTGGAAACCAAATCTTCCACAATCCTACAGAGAAGCTGCAAGAGAGAAAGGTACACACTAAAAACTCCTCCCCCCCCTAAACAATTTGTTGACCTGCCTCATGGCTACCAACATCAAAAAAAACTTTCATTGCTACCCGATCGATGTAATATCAACCTTCATGGCCAACATTGATTGGATTGGTTTGGTGGGTTTCTCTGTGTGTGTGTGACTGAATGCCGAACAAGATGACGTGCGCTGTGTTCTATCCCCCCACCCTCCGTTCTGTCTTCTCTACCCCCATCCTCCAGCCTTCACCAGACCTAGAACTGTATCAACATCCAAAGTGTCCCCTCCTCCTTCGACTTCATGTCCAGGGAGAGAGGTCCACCCGAGAGGTCCACCATCCGTCCCTTTGGGGGAGAAAGTGTCCCCTTCCCCTCCTTCATGTCCGGGACTTGGGAAGCAAGGAGAGGGGTCCATTTCAGCATCCGCCCCACTGGGGGACAGTCACGAGGGTCCAGTAAACCTGGGCCTATAAATCCGGGGTGAATCTGGGGTTGAGCGATTTGATGGACATCTGTGAGGAAGCCTAGCCGGCCAGTCTTGTGACTGTGGGTGGGGTTCATGTGAGGGGTAAGAGTTTGGACTTTGAGCTGCTCCACCTACAGTCAACCTCTTCCTATTGGTGGGATGGGATGATGCCCCTCCTGGCTGAGGCCTATGGGGCTTTTCAGGGGAATACAGGACAGGGGGTGAGGGGGGGGGGGGGGGGTGAAAAGGGGGCGATAAGGAGCTCATATCTCCTCCAGGGAGTCGCAGGGGACCAGACCTCTCTTCTTCCCACTGCTTAGTTTCAGGAAGCTGTTACCATCCTCACTCTTACCCACACAGATCTGAGGGGGGGTGGAGAGGAGGAGACAACAGAGAGAGAGAGAGAGAGAGAGAGAGAGAACAACAGACATTTTGATGTTTATGTCTCCTTCATGATGCAGACCAAAAATAGATTGTCATGTTTACACGCTACCGTGAAATCATAAATAAGACAGGGAGAGCAGTGGGACACTCATTGAGGGGTTATGCTTCTGAAATCTTTGAGGAGCAAGAGAAGAGACAGAAAAGTCAGAGACACAGAGGACAGAGACTGGGATTGAGAGAGAAGAAGAGGTAAAGATGGCCACTGAGGAGTTGGAGATGTGAGGGAAGTCAGAAGAGAACAGATAAAGAGAACATGGAGAAACTGAGGGATGAGAGAAACAGGAGACAAAACGAGTGACAGATCCAGAGAAGATTTAGCTCACCTGAGACTCTTTCACGGCCATGTGACCCGTCTCTCGGTTGCCTTGGCTACCCTGGGTGACCCGCCACACCCTCTCCCCTGGGCGCACCCTCTGCACGAAGTTCGCTGGGAAAAACCCAACCTTATCACCACTTTTCCCCTATGGCCAAAAACAACAATTAAAATATGGTGACGGGCTACTTACTGTACATGTGGCTTCACACACAGTGGTAAAGTGCAAATGGCGTGTTTCCAACTGAAGCTCCACCTATATATATGAGATTATCATGTGTCAGAAAACATAACTGACCATTGGCAGAGTTCCCTCGAATGTGGGTGGCCTTCCCTCACAGAGTGGCAGCCTGTTCAGTCTCATAACATTGTATGGTTATAAGAAGCCTGTTCAAGATCATAGTACTTGTATGGTTATAACATATAAGTAGCCGGGGAAGACTCAAGAGTAATGTAAGATTATGACTAGGCTGGTCAGGCTCATAATACTCTAAGGTTATGAGCAGCCTGGTCAGGCTCATAAGGTTATGTCTAGGCTGCGCACGCTCAAAGTAATACGCTCATGCCTTATGGTTGTCACAGTGTTACTGTGAGGGTAGTCCTTGTGCTGTGTACTCATGTGTGAACTGACATCCACACCCCTTCAGATTTTTTTCCAGCCAGATGTTCAAAATGATTTTTAAAGGGAAGCAGAATGAGTTATCCATCCATCCATTATCTGAACCCGCTTATCCTGAACAGGGTCGCAGGGGGGCTGGAGCCTATCCCAGCATACATTGGGCGAAAGGCAGGAAATACACCCTGGACAGGTCGCCAGTCCATCGCAGGGCACACACACCATTCACTCACACACTCATACCTACGGGCAATTTAGACTCTCCAATCAGCCTAACCTGCATGTCTTTGGACTGTGGGAGGAAACCGGAGTACCCAGAGGAAACCCACGCAGACACGGGGAGAACATGCAAACTCC